>NC_085045.1:3367608-3417994 GCF_963692335.1 Osmerus eperlanus | reverse complement strand
GGCATGAACACACTCCACACAGAGCACAAAGACACTTGAATGTGTTTACACTCAAAGACCTCTACAACAACAGGAAACCAGAGAGAGACAGAGAGAGAGAGAGAGCTGCATTTGCACCCTTCACACAGGTCATTATGGTGTGTTGGTCCCTTTTCAAAGAATGACCCTCAGACCCCCCCCCCTCCCTCCCCCATATGGCCTGCAGGGCTGCAGAGAAGGTCAGCTGTCAGGGAGCCAGGGTTAGAGATGGGAGAATGCAGGCTACACTTCTGCAGATACTGCAACACCCACGTGCAAACAGACAGACAGACAGACAGACAGACAGAGAGAGAGAGAGAGAGAGAGAGAGAGAGAGAGAGAGAGAGAGAGAGAGAGAGAGAGAGAGAGAGAGAGAGAGAGAGAGAGAGAGAGAGAGAGAGAGAGAAGAGAGAGAGAGAGAGAGAGAGAGAGAGAGAGAGAGAGAGAGAGAGAGAGAGAGAGAGAGAGAGAGAGAGGAGAGAGAGAAGAGAGAGAGAGAGAGAGAGAGAGAGAGAGAGAGAGAGAGAGAGAGAGAGAGAGAGAGAGAGAGAGAGAGATGAGAGAGAGAAGAGAGAGAAGAGAGAGAGAGAGAAGAGAGAGAGAGAGAGAGACAGACAGACAGACAGACAGACAGACAGACAGACAGACAGACAGACAGACAGACAGACAGACAGACAGACAGACAGACAGACAGACAGACAGACAGACAGACAGACAGACAGACAGACAGACAGACAGACAGACAGACAGACAGACAGACAGACAGACAGACAGACAGACAGACAGACAGACAGACAGACAGACAGACAGACAGACAGACAGACAGACAGACAGACAGACAGACAGACAGACAGACAGACAGACAGACAGACAGACAGACAGACAGACAGACAGACAGACAGACAGACAGACAGACAGACAGACAGACAGACAGACAGACACAGACAGACACGCTTGCGACACAGAGCGGACGGTTCCAACGTGAGTGTGGCCCGTGACTTTCAGCCGTGCGATTGATTAGCAGAGTTGATAAGACTTGGATAACATAGTGTGAAATAACATTGCATAGGCAGCCAATACCTTCATGGTTTGAAATGCAACTCAGTGTGTGTGTATGTGAGAGTGTGTGCGTGTATGTGAGAGTGTGTGTGTGTGTATGGGAGAGAGTGTGTGTAAGTGAGTGTGTGTGTGTGTGAGAGTGTGTGTGTGCTCCACTTTAAATCAGCGCCATGCCCCTTGTTCTCAGTGACCGGGCAGTGCCTCAGTGAGGCAATGCCTCAGACAGTAGCTTCTCAGCTCCCTCACAAATCCCCCCCCCACGAGAGACTGCTTTGATAAGCCCTTTGTTGCCGTGCCAGCGGAGCTCCGCACACGCACCACGGCGACGCGAGTGCTGCCGGTCTGATCCGCCTTATCTCCCCTCTCGCGGGAAGTGGCGATACGCGGCCGGTGTGGGGCAGAGGAGATAGGAGGGAGAGCGCTTCACTGTGGCCAGGGAGAGGCAAGCGGAGGGGCCCGCCGGGCGCTCGTGTGGTCGATGCAGGTCACGCGGGGACAGGGACATGCTATGTCACTGCGGCGTGACGCCCCCATCTTAGCAGAAGATAACTGACTAAACGGAAACGTATCAGCGTGGCTCATCAGCTTAGGCAGACAAGCAAGTGTGTCTTCATTGGATTCCTCTTTTATTCAAACATGCTTTTATCTCGAATCAAATCAAGGTCTACATGCCGCTAGTGAGATTAGCGCCTCCCTATTGAAACATGTATAATTCAGGCCTTTCATGGCGGTTGTGTGGGATCCAACAAGCAGTTCCCATCCGGAAAAAACAACACACATCCAGTTTACGCACGCCGCGCCATAAATCCGACCGTGGCCACCGCGACTGCGAACGTGTAACATCTCAGAGATTTGCTCGGAAATGCACCCCTCATTGCTATTCATGAGCTGCTTACTTTGTCATTCCCATTCTACAAAGGGCCTCCAGAGCACATCGCACCATATTAGTTCCTGGTGCACACGAGAATCACGCAACCATAAAAGGGCCTCATTTATTGCCACAATCACAACCCCCCCACCCCCTCCCCCCCCCCTCAAAAAAAGAGTACCCAGCCAACAAACGTGTTTCTCCACAGTATTACACGCAGAAGGCCTGTTGTGTTGCTCTCTCCCCCGGTGCTCTGCTAAGCTCTTTATTGTTGACCTGGTTCAGAGCCGTGGCGGTCTCTGGGGCCTGACCACGGACTTCCTGCCGCTGTGCTATCGGCTGGGGCTCATGCATCGGGACGCTGCTCACATCTTCTGACCCACATCTCCGCCGCACACACACACACACGCACACACACGCGCACCACACACAAACGCCTACTGGCTGCAGCCTGGCTTATTAAGACTATCACTGAGTAACATCTCCACGCCAGACTTCTCACTGTCTATCCGACACATTATCTCTTAAGTCATGTACTGTAGGTACTGTACGAGTTGGGGGTGAAATGCACTTGGAATAGGTTTCAGTAAGAACGTATTGTAAGGGAGTAACCGTGCCGCTTGCGGTGTGTGAGAGGTGTGATCGTGGAACGAAGGTGGTTCAAGCAGTATAGACCCAGATGACCTTGTCATCTGTCGCTCTGTCAAACCTGATCACTTTCCTTTTTCTCTGTCCTGTCTCCTCTGTTCTCCCTCCCTCCCTCCTCCCTCTCTCTCTCTCTCTCATCTCTCTCTCTCTCTCTCTCACTCTCTCTCTCTTTCTCTCGCCCTGACTGCCTCTCAGGCCTGACTGCCTCTCAGGCCTGACTGGAGAAAGACTTAATCAGGCTGAGAGCAACGTGATTCTCTCCAGATACAGAAACCAAATTAGGCCCCAGTTAGAGAAGTGCTGACGGAGGTCTAATATCTCCTCATCTGTTTATCATGCACCATAAAGACAGGAGCAGATCTAAAGAGAGACAGAGAGAGAGACAGAGACAGAAACAGAGAGAGAGAGGGGGGGGAGCGAGCGAGCGAGAAATTGAGAAAAAGAGGAGCAAAATACAGAAAACTAAAAAAGTGCTTAATCGTATATTTATGCGGGGGAGAGAACCAGAGCTAGCCCCTGCCCCAGGCTTAGCTAGGGGCGGGAAACAGGGGTAAAGCACTTTGCTAAACTGGCAAAAAAACAAGCCTTAAAATAAGCAATAATGACACCAGGCATTTCTAATTTGTGTCAGTTGGGTCCGCACAGGTCCTCATGATTTATTCAGTTATCTCTGTTTAATTCTATTTAATGGAAGGCAGAGCGGACTGAAGCTGTAGTCCATACCAGACTCATAATCCCCTATTTCCCTTCTCTCACAAGATAGCCCTTGGGTACAAGGATAGGACAGGCTTGCATCTTTAATAATCTCAACCCTTGTTGTTTTAAGGAATACTGACAGCTATTACCTTTGGGTAACTATGACCTCGAGACCAATAGATTTTTCTCTTTTTTTGCTTGACATCAACCAAGTCGATTTCAAGACTGATTTCAAAATCTATAAGCTATTGCTCTTTTCCACATCGAAATTAACATACACATTCAATTTTCTTAGATTATATTATATATATTCTAGATATGCTTTTGGGTCATTAAGACCCCCGGGACAATAGGAAGGTTATCACAAGGAGACACGTGCATGTAAACAGTGGCTGTGCTGAGGACCTCGGGTGCAGCCCAGCATCCTCTTCATCCTCCTCATAAGTACCATAGAAAGGATCTCTCTTACCCCTCGTCCTCCTCCTCGGGTTCCATCTTCCATTGGTTATGCAGAGACAGAATAACAGGCGTTTCCTGTCTGCGCGTTGGGATTCTGTCAGTGTCTCTGTGTTCTCGAACGAGGAAGTGTGTGGAGGAAGTAGAGAAGGAGGAAGTGTGTGCAGAAGTAGAGAGGGGGGGAGTCAGGTGGCTGAGCGGTTAGGGAATTGGGCTAGTAATCTGAAGGTTGCAGTTCGATTCCCGGCTGTGTCAAATTACGTTGTGTCCTTGGGCAAGGCATTTCACCCTACTTGCCTCGGGGGGAATGTCCCTGTACTTACTGTAAGTCGCTCTGGATAAGAGCGTCTGCTAAATGACTATGTAAATATGTAGTAGAGAAGGAGGAAGTGTGTGGAGGAAGTAGAGAAGGAGGAAGTGGTTTGGCCTGAAGTGAAAAATGACCAAAACCCCACTTGACAGCTGCCTCTTTGTCCTTGAACATCCAACTGGCAGCTCAGACCAACTGCAGCACAGCTTTCAACACTAAATACTCAGAGGGAGCCGACACAGATCACTGGAATTGAAACAGCAAAACAGTGCTTCATGCATATGTGATTTGCGAATAGTACTAATAATGAATACATTAATAAACAAACTACATTTTGACTTGATTTCAAAAGCAGTAGTAAATCAAGAATGATTGTTGGTTATGCCCCCTACAGTGTGTGCTAAAGCAAAATGACAGCAGGATGTTGTGTAAACTCCACCAGCAGGTGGTGCTATGTTGTAATGCCCAGACGCCGAAGCGTTAGTCACAGACCCTCACTACCAGAGGCTGCTAGTGTGAATCCAGAACTAGACCAAAGACCACATCCTGTGATAACCACATTGGGGCGGGAGGTAACAAGGGGTGTGTGGGTGGGAACTGAGACCTAGCAGGCCTTATCCACCCACTCTGAGAAAAACAAGGTAATTCTAACGCCTGTCTCATTACTGGTTAAGGCAGGTCACGTTGTTGACTGTATATGTACTTACCCTTAACCCTTGTGTTATCTTCGGGTCATTCTGACCCATCAGTCATTTGACCCACCGTCGTATTGCGACAAATTTAACGCATACAAAGACAAAGTGAAAGCATTTTCTTTTAACAGCTAGGCTGTCTCAGAACCCCCCACATTGCAAAGGTTAAAAGAAATTATTTTAATTTGTTTTTGTATTGGGTAAAATTGGGTAAACACAACGATGGTTCGTTATGAACCTTTGGGTCATGTGACCCGAAGGCAGCACGAGGGTTAAAGTAATTTTTTCATTTTTACTGAGATGTGCTCAGTGTGCTCGTTAAAGATAAATATTGTTTGTGAGGTGTTTATTGTCGATGTAATCAACACTATTGGGTTGTAGATGTGACAAGCAGACTCGCTGGAAATGTTTTCATTCTGCGTGGGTTCTGTTGTTTTCTGTCTGCACGTGCTCGTGGAATGTGTTGTGTGAGGGTGTGCATGTGTTTGGGTCTGTGGCACTGTGTTCATTGGCTTGTGTGTCCTGCTTAAGTCACCACACTCATCCTGTGTACACAGCCACTCGCCTGGGAACCGCTCTGTGCCTCAACCCCTCTCTTCAGTTCTCTCGAGTCTTTATCTCTCTTTCTCTGTTTCTCTCACGCTCCTCCCCGCCCGCCAGACACGGTAGAGACACGGGCGCTCCAGCCCTCGTACCGCAGGGTTTTGTCACGTATAAATCCCCACCTTTTCTCTCAGGTCTACCTCTTCTCACTTTCTCTCTTTCATGTTCAGCCTCTCTGTTTCTCGCTGTCTCTCTTTCTCACACACACTACACACACACACACACACAATCACACGCACACACCGGGCTATTGCACACAATGAAGTACACCCAGAGCAAAATCCGGCTGCCATCTATCCAGTGATTGGAACAGTCCAGTGCTACGAGGCGCCTGCATTCCCTCCCAATCCAACAGAAGTAGGACAGGACAGGCGCGGGCCTCCGCGCTCCACAGTATTATTCAAACATAACTGTGTCTCTCCCCATGAGCAGAGAGAGGGAAATGGAATCAAATCAGATCACCAGAGGGTTTATTTTAGTAAGAAAAGCAGGATAGGGACCGAGGTGTCGGTTACTGCTCTAGACACTACTTTTCCTCGGGAACGCTAAGCTGAAGCTCCGATTTTTCTTGATTCATTATTCATCTCTCCCCAGTGTATCTCTGCCTCCACGGCAAATGGTTGCCACAGCTACACGAGAGCACGGCTTACACGTAAACACACACACACCACGGGTAGTTCTCATCGCACTCAATATCCCTGAAACGACACCCACCATCAATCCGCAAGCGAACCACAGCTCAGTGCTGTTGGTATAGAATGACCCATCACATCGCTGCCACAGCCGGGGATTGCTTAACCCCACCCCTAAATTTGAATTCGGTAAAAGTACAGTAAAAGCACCATGCAGGGAAACCCACTATCCGGAGCCTGAACGTAAGCTTCTTATCCAGGCCAGCCGAGGTATGAGACTCAGATATGGAGCAGAGCTCCTCGAGCAGCCAGGAACACCCTGCCTCCCTCTGCAGAGTCATTGATCACCCTGTTAACAAGAGGAGCTGTAAATCAGCAGACACACCGAACAGAGAGAGAGAGAGAGAGAGAGAGAGAGAGAGAGAGAGAGAGAGAGAGAGAGAGAGAGAGAGAGAGAGAGAGAGAGAGAGAGAGAGAGAGAGAGAGAGAGAGAGAGAGAGAGAGAGAGAGAGAGAGAGAGAGAGAGAGAGAGAGAGAGAGAGAGAGAGGGGGGATGCACGTGTGCCTGGGAAAACAGAGAGGCTGAGTGACTGATTCTCAATCGTTCTACTAATAGAGAGAGAGAGAGAGAGAGAGAGAGAGAGAGAGAGAGAGAGAGAGAGAGAGAGAGAGAGAGAGAGAGAGAGAGCTGAAGAGAGAGAGAGAGAGAGAGAGAGAGAGAGAGAGAGAGAGAGAGAGCTGAAGAGAGAGTGATAGAGAGCGAGAGAGAGAGAAGAAAGAAAAGAAAGAGAGAGACGAGAGAGATCTGTGATGGAACACAATGCAGCAGACACATATGCAATATGCAAGCTGATGCACAGTGAGGCAAGGTTGTGTCCCAGACAATAGCCTGCTCCCAATAGTCTTTCTTTGTTGCCTCAATCTGGTTCCTTTTCTTACGCCGCAACCACTAAAATACAAACGCTACAAAGCTGCAACACATGACGCACGTGTTGTTATTTGTATTTTCTTTGTACGTAGCGAGTCCTGAAATCAAATAAAACGGCATAATTAAGCTAAACGGCATAATTACCCAGGCGGGATAGCTCCTCTGGCAGAGCCCATGGAAATGCGCTGAGTGCCCGGTCTGTTCAGGTTGTTCTGTCCGTTGATGGCGTGGGCGTGGGAGTGGGCGTGCGGAAGGGAGGGCAGCGCGGGGGAGCAGGGGAAGTTGGCGCTGGACAGGGGCAACGGCACCTGCTCGGGCTTGGCGTGGCCTCCCCCCATGCTGATGTTGTTGTTGTTGCTCCCCGCCCCGGACGACGGGGCCCAGAGGGACGTCCCGGCGAAGGTGTTGCTCTGCCGCACCACGGCGAGCGTCCCCGACGCCCCCGACGCCCCCCCGTACAGCTTGCGGCGCTGGGACGCCAGGATGGCGTTGGAGGCGGCCCGCGTGCTGTTGACCAGGATGCACTGCTGGCAGGAGCAGGGCTGGCCGGAGCTGGCGCCGACCGGCCACGACTGGGACTTGGGGATGGAGCCCATGATGAGGGGGTAGGCCAGGTCCATACGGCGGCGCAGGCGGCGTTTGCGCTGGCTCTGCCGGTTGGTCTGAGCCATGCAGTTGAAGTCAACGAGGTAGCAGAAGCCCAGCGAGCTGAGGTCCAGCCAGGGGTGCTGCTTCTCGTACGCGTTCTGGATCGTCACGCAGATCTCCATGTCGTACGCCGTCCAGGAGCCGGCGTCGTTCTCCCACTCCCACACCACGCCCTTCCCCGGCGCCGACGACGGCTCGTAGAAGTTCCTGTGGACCGGGCGCATGGTGCCTGGGGGGGGGGAGAGAGATCAGAGGGTGAGGAAATCAACATCGGTCACAGATGATTCATCAAAACTCCCAAGAGATTATAAACCTCTTTTATTTAATTCTGTCAAGTCATGTCAAGTTAATGAGATTGAGTAAGCGTCACGACTTCACTATCTCAAGACAGGATGAGTCATTGTCCTCAAAACGTCATATCTGAAGCCAGTAGGACAGTACAGAACTAGCAGTAGTTACAGAAGGCAGATAAGGCAGTCTTCTTTAGTTTTCCCGTCTCTAGGGAGGGGGGGGTGGGGGGGGGGGGGGGGGGGGGGGGGGGGGGGGGGGGGGGGAGGGGAGAGGAGGGGAGAGATGGAGGGAGATTGAAGGAGAGGGGGAGGGAGATGGAGGGGTGGTTTCTCTGGCTGATGGGCACTCTGCTCCTGCCTCCATTATAACACCATTACAGTGGTCGCATGGGAAATCAGGACACCTCAGCCCATCCATCTCCGTCCTGCACTCCACCTCACCCCAGCCAGCCAGCCAGTTTACCATGCAGTCAGCCATTCAGCTGCCCGACTAGCCAGCCACCCAGCCAGATAACAACCAAGTCAACCAGTCAACCAGTCAGCCAGCCAGCCAGTCAGTCTGATGGCCATTAAGTGTACCCGGGCTCTCTTGTGGGGAACACCCCTCCCTCTGTCCCTCACATTTAATTTAACGGCTAAATGCACATTCCCTTGCCGGGGAGCACCAGGGTGATAATGGAAGGACGTGAGTGTGGTGAGGGATGAAGGGGGGTGGTGGCAGGGGCAACCCTCGAGTCATGCGGCCCGCCTGCACACCCCCCTCTGGCTCCAGCAGAGACAACTCATCAGCAGAATCAGCGGCTCTGACCTTGACTTCCTGCTGCAAACTCTGCTAAAGGACTTGGCTTGGCGGCTAATTCATTTGGAGCTGGCTGCTAAGAACACACACACACAGACACATAGACACACGCACACACACAGCGACAGAACCTGCCTATTGCCCAGAAAACCGTCTGCCTTTCTCACTAACCTCCTCTGTCAGTCATCCCCTCACATATCACCTCAGGCTTTCATCCACTTCCTCTCTGGCTCCCTCTGTCTCGTGTGAGCTCACCCAGCCTCCCTCCTGCCTAGCTGCACTCGCGGCTTCATCTTTTGTCTCTTCTTCACCCTGTCAGTCCTGCATGTCCTGCCTGTCCTGCCTGTAAGGCATGTCACTGAGACGCCGCTGGGACATGTAGGAGAAGGGGGGACTCGGTAACTGGGAGCTTCACACGGATTTTTTTTTTTTGTGTTTCCTCCTGCGGGACACTTTAGCACGCTACACATTCACACTCTCTTTGAAAGCGCTAGCTCAGTCAACGGCAGTCGGGTTAAACTGTCAGGTAACACTAGTCCTATAAATATTTAATCGTGATGTTTTATTATCTTGGAATCCACTGTGGTTTCCAACGACGGTAAAAAAGAAAGATAAAGAAAGATAAACAGTATCTCTCTCTAAGAGGCTAATAGCTTGGTTAATTGTTCTTCGGTCCTGGTGGCACAGAACAAACTCTACTTAAATATATACTATAAGCAGTTAGGCACATAAGTGAATCTGATAAAAAATGTAGTTACTTTGGCACAAGTGCGTTTAGAAGGTGTTTTCCCCCTCCCCCATCCCAGATTGTTGTTAGATGTGAACCAGAGGATATGGCCTTTCAAGAAGAGGGCTGACCACTTGCAACACCCACATTCCCAGCTAAGTGACCACATCCTGTCCGGTGTTAGTTCATGGAGAGGTCGGTGTGGGGGTCAAGGCGACAGAGCAGGTCATCGACGGGTTGACGAATCACGAAAGGCTCCGAATCAGGAAGTATCTTTCGATCACCTCGTGAAGAACCTCCCTC
Organism: Osmerus eperlanus; assembly: GCF_963692335.1. Classification (NCBI taxonomy): domain Eukaryota; kingdom Metazoa; phylum Chordata; class Actinopteri; order Osmeriformes; family Osmeridae; genus Osmerus; species Osmerus eperlanus. The sequence continues at coordinate 3,408,317 of NC_085045.1, read as the reverse complement.
CTCACAGCCCCTAATACTGAACGACCGTGTGTATAGGACTGGAAGCTCTTCCTGGTACCAGGAAGCGGGCTCTGAGTTCCTGGTACTCTCCTTGTGACCTTTCCCCTGCCCTTCCTAACAGGAAAACCGAGGGAGAGAGTGTTCACTTCCTGTCTGACCGTATGTTCCTCTGGATATGATCTCACTTTCTCCATCTCACGTCCTCTGGAAGTGCCCCCCCCCCCCCCCCCCTATACCGCCTCGCCCCACATGACATCCTCCAGCTGTCCTTGCCCAACACGGACGCAGTCCCCTCAGGTAACTGGTGGCTGTGTGATGTATCACCATGTCAGGTGTTCACCGTGAGCGCCCGACCTCGTGTCACGCATGTTGAGGTGAGTTCAGGGTGAGCGTGTCTTTGGTTGTCGTCTCTGGATTCGCTTCTCAAAAGGAGGAGGTGCTACGGCGTCCAGCCTGACAGCCACCTGGACAATACAAGGCCCTCCCAAGTGAAAGGAAGGCAGATCCAAATCATAGAACACAGATATTATTTGTACTTATGTCCTAGTGCAGCTTAGCCTGTCTAATGCTATTCTGGTACTACTCATCTCTCGGGCATATGGGTTTGCTGATCCTAACAAAAAATGTCCGTTGCATAACCTACTGTTCGGTTAAATCATGGCATAACTCTTGAGTGCACATCTAGCTGACATTAGTCAGAACCAACAGCATTGACACAGACAGTGGAAGAGATTTCTCTGTATGGTGATGGTGATGCTTACTGTAAAAGAAACTCCTTTAACTTTACATGGGTGCTGGTAAATCCTCCCGAGACTTGTGTGTTTGTGTTACAGTATCGATGCATGCTTCCCTCCGGTGTGTCAGTTGCCACGATCGAATGTTCTTCAGAACCCCTAACAGAATGATCTGGCCCGGTGCTGACAGAACACCGATATGGCACTCATAAAACTGACTGTGATGAAAACCCCTGAAAAATGCATGAGGTCCAGGCTTTGTTGTCACAGAAACGCAGAGGTAGGATGCGTTGTCATGGAAGCCCCCAGTGTATGTGTGTATGTGTGTGTTATGGTGGGTAAGTGTGTGTGTGACTGTGTGTGTGTGTGTGTGTGCGTGCATGCGTGTTTTCCCACTACCACTCTCCCAGAGCAGAGTGCCAACAGGGCAGCCTGCTGCTGTCCTTTCCTCCACTCTCTCATCTCATGTGTGCTGCTGTCATTTCCTCCACTCTCTCATCTCATGTGTGCTGCTGTCCTTTCCTCCACTCTCTCATCTCATGTGTGCTGCTGACGCCAGTCTTCCATTACCCCCCCCACCCCCCCCCCACCCCCACTGGCTTCGCCCCAACGCCGTCTAACTAACACATTTTTCAAATTTTCCCCATCTGTCATTCACTGGTCTGCAGCCTGATCTCAGACCACATTCCCGCTCCCCGCGTCTCCTGACACAGAAGGAGATGCCGGCTGGCTGCAGGACTGTGGGTGCTCCTGAGAGCCTCCCAGGCAGCTGTGTCCTGGCGTTAGCAGGCGGAGGACAGGCGTCTGATGGGAGCCTTGTTGTGTATCTTGGTAATTGACAAGCGTCTCCAATTTCCCCGGAGGGCACCCAGCGCTTATTAAAACATAGCGCCGTGATTTAGTTTTAAATACAGAGTGAGAAAGGGCAGTCACAGGTCCATAAGCCAGCCTGCTCAGTCCTGCCTGACTGCTGTTTAAAGCTCGGTAATGTAGGTCTAGTCTGGCTCTGGGAACACACTGGCCGGGGGGAAATATAACAGCTCTCACCAAAGACAAAGCAACGAGTGAAATATGAATCAGCTCGCATCGTTAATTGGATAACTGTAAACAAAGCGGTAATGGTCGTTCAGGATTTACAATGCATCTTGTTTAAGACATCCATGGGTATAGTGTGTATATTAACATTCATTTCAAATGACCAACCAGCATAAGGACATTTCAGGTACTACTTGTTAATGTAGTATATGACAGAAACCTTGTCAGTTCAGGTCCTGCTAATTATGTCTGTACAGTCTGCTGGATGCACTGTCCAACATTTGATAGATCATGGGTCATAGATAAATCAAAGGAGGCATGCAGGCCCCAAGACATGTTTTAGAATATGATTTAGTTTTCATGCTGAGAGCCTGAATATCAGTTTGAAACGATGTATTTGTAAAATCCTATCCTGTACCGCAAGTACAGTATTCTCTTTGTGAATACGGCATCTGCAGCATATGCAATGCTGTTGTAAGCTTCACAATAAATATTCAATTGAATGCTACAGTATGGGGCAACAAAGTAATTGAAGTGTGTTTGAAGTTTTCCGTAAAGCCCGCAGCACAGCTTGAAAGGAACTTTCTGTTTCATCCCATGAAAAGGGGGCCTTCACATACAATCAACCCAGCGCTCATAACAGCATGCTGAAAGACGAATAGCGGAGATGGAAATACCGAAACCACGGAATCATGGGAGGAAAACATGATCAGAAAGATCTGCTGAATGTGTAGAAAAGTAAAACAAAAAAAAATCAATGTTGGTGCATCAGCACTCGCGATGGAAACTTTCATGACTCATACCAAAGATGCTTGTGAAGATAACTTCTGAGTCATGAGGTGAGGTCTACAGTACAGTAGGAGGCTTGGATTGCTGAGACTGAGATCCGAGACCTTGACCACGATGACCCACCAGTCTCGTAAAAATACACCCCTGACATCATCAGGAAATAAACATTCCTCTCCCTCTCCAGTTCGGTTCAATCCTCACATCCCTTCACCAAAGCCCTTTTACGGTGCAGTGCTTTATATAACACAGGAAGTTTAGGCAGGAGCATTGACGAGCAACCTAGAAATCCAGTTTGGACAGCTTCTTTCTCAAGGCAGCGTGCAGGAGGAAGAAAGGAGGAGAGTGTACAGGTGGTTGGGGGGGGGGGGGGGGGGGGGGCGGGAGGGTTTCTGATGAGGAGAGGAGCTTTGCCAGAGCAGAATAAAGGTAGGATGTCTCACTCTCAGCCAAGCGAGCTTACGAAGTGAATACTGCAGCAAATCATCCCCCGCTGTACTGACTCAGTCCTGCTACCAACCTGGGGAGAGAGGATGACTGTGACCCCCCCCCCCCCCCCTCCACACACACACACACACACAAACACAAACACAACTCCACCACCCCTCCTTCCCCCCCCGGGGGGCCTAGCCAGTCGTCATGCACAGTTTGCAGCGACGGCGGTACGGAACAAAAGCCGACGACGAAAAAAACAGATTTCTCGAGCGCGTGAGGTTCCTGTTCCGTCGAGCGCTCCTGCCAGACCCAGGAACTAGCTGCCCCGATGGCCTCAGCCACGTCGGCTCTCTGCCACCTCGTCGACAGCTCCTCGGCGCTCGCCTGTGCATGTGTGTGTGTGTGTGTGTCACACCCTCTCCCTCACTTCCACTTCACACCAGGAGGAGGCCTATGAGCAGGCTCGTTGGCAGGCGCCAACAGGGCGGAGCAGACGGCCTCGCTCCTCCCTCCTCGCTCCTCCCTCCCTCACACACACGGACACTGCAAACACGCCCTGTCACATTCAAGTGCAAAAATATGAGTTATGAGCATGCTTATGCTTAAAATTATGCTTATGCTTCATTTGGCTGGCAGTCGTTTACTTAAATAAAGTTGCGAGGTAAGTTATTTCAACTTGAAACAAGCCTGGTTCGATTTTATAGATGCGTTTTTGCAGTGTGCCACTGTGTCCTACGAATGTCACCGGCCAGAGCTGTCACCGAGGTGGGGGACAGGGAAGCAGCCAGGCCTTTTGTTAGCAGGCTCTCTCTCTGGTACAGAGGTGGGGGGGGGGGGGCAGCAGGTGTCTGCTGGTGCCATCTGGAAGCACGGTTCAGCGCTGTGGCTCCGAGGCCTATCTGACAGGTGACCTTGCACGTGAGCAGGCGACATCTCTCCTGCCTTCACTCGCTGCCGGAGAGAGTGACAGGCACATGTCCGCTCCCCACCCCCTCCTCCGCCCCCCACCCCCCCTCCACTCACCCCCCCTCCGCTCACCCCACCTCCCTCCGCCCCCCACCCCCCTCCGCTCGCCCCACCCCACCCCACCCCCCCTCCGCTCCCCACCCCCCCTCCGCTCCCCACCCCCCCTTCGCTCCCCCCACCCCTCGCATGCCTAGAGCAGTATTTATGTGTGTGACAAGACCTATCTTTCATGTCAGACACCAGCCTGTTTAAAACGTAACGCCACATCAGCAGAAAGCCATCGGAGACATGAGGGATAGTCACGTCACAGGCAGAGGAGCTGGGTTACAGGAAACACAGACAGTTACATGTAGGCAGGACACATCAAGTGGAGTACCGTCGAAACCCTCGAGATCCACCGTATCTGATCAATAACGTTCGGCCACGGCGCCTGCCTGACATCTCTTTCTTTTCAAAACATAAAGGAATGAAGGAAGGACAGCCTCCTTGGCAAGGCACACTGGGAGAAGCCTGCTGAGGACCAGTGTGTGCTTGTTAAGACTAAATGTCACGTTCAGGCTCTAAATCAGGGTCGGGACCCTGTTTCAAAGTTTCCGTAGGAGTTTTCAAAGGCTCTGTCGAACTTTAGCCCCGACCACAAGCCTAGAGGGCTTCATCAAAGGCTCAAAAAGTGAAAACAGCATTGCCTGAAGATTGGGTCACAGCCCTTTGGTAAACCCATTTGACAAATCTAAAAGGACCCAACAAGCTCAGCCTCTGTGAGAGCTGTACCAGGGTGGTGAAGAGTAAAGGGGATAGGATGACTGGAAAGCTGATGAAATAGGAATTCCTGGTACCACGAGAGACTACTGAGATTGGTGGAACCCCTGAGGTAGACTCATACTCATTGCTGTATAATGTGTCACGGCCAGAAGTATTCTATTGTGCAGTGTTTCTACTGTTCTGGGAACAGGCATGCTCAACTACTGTGGAAGAAAACCAGAAATAATTCATTGTGTGAAAGACCGACTGTTCAATATTGCGTTTTGTAGTCCACAGTTTCCACTGCGATCAAAGCGACCTCATCATTCACTTGTTCAGATGAGATGGGAACAGACGTAACAAGACAGGGGCGGGAGAGAGAACACGCTGTTACTGATCGTCTGCTCAGCCTTTCATATTCACTAGGAAACCATCTGCAGCCCAAAACGTCAAAGCACAAAACATGTTGCACGGGGGAAAAATCACTTTGCTGTGTCTCCTCCGACACCCTCTCACGCAGACAAACGTCTGACTGACTGGAAGCCCGTCGAGTGAGGGACAGAGATCGGAATTAATGAATACGGCCGTTTCCAAGTCAATGAAAATTCACCTTGAGCCGGTAGTAAGAAAGCCCAGGGGAGGGGGCACGTGGGCTGTCATTATTAATGAGACGTCTGGAAGGTGAAGGCGTGCACTGCGCACGGAGCCTCGTTCAGCGTCCACAGCGCAGGGGGGGGGGGGGGGGTGAAGGGGAGCTCTGCCAAGAGCACCTGGCGAATATTATTCACCTCACAGGCTGCGGCAGGATGCTTCTGAGCCAGTCACAGGACTTGGAGTTAGACCAGAAGTGCGATTTAGAAGCACTTACAGGTGACACTGAGGAAGAAGGAGAGCAGGGGAGGTGGGGGGGAGGTGGGGGGCGGGCGGGCGGGGGGGGGGGGGGGGGGGGTATAGAACGCCGGAGATTCACATTGATATTCCGCAGAGTGGCCGTGCTGCAAACAATCAAAATAAGTGATTGTAGTTTGTGGATGTGTGGGTGGGTGTGTGTGTGTGGGGGGGGGGGGTAGTGAACCCCAGAGTTATCAGCCAGACGTGAGGTCGTCTCGGGGGTTGTCGCAGTCATTCCCCCTCTCATTTTCATTAGTCTCCAGGACAGCATTTGACTGCTTGGATTGAGGATTCACACACAAGCAGCCCTGGGCCCCACCGCCTTACTCCACAGGGAACCACACAGTCTGCACCAAAAACAAAACACCCACAAGAACACTGTTAATTAAGGGACACTACAACTTTAAGATGCAAAAACAAAATAGCAAATCAATAATCTACTTAAACTATAAAACTACACCAAGTTAAACAGAAGGCTAATGAACTGTTTTCTCACTTACACAATAATGTCAATGTGTGTGCGTGTGAGTTTCAGAACCCCTAATCCGAGAGAGACACACGGCTGCTTTCACCTTTGAGAAGCACAGTGAAGTGTGATTAAAGAGCGCCTTGTATGTGAGAAAAGACCCCAACCAAAACAAAATCCCCGTCCTGTGATCTGCACTGCGAGAGATCAAGGCAGCTCTTCCTCGCCTTGCAAAGTGAGCCGTGCGGAAGCTCGCGGCTAAAGCACAGCGAGAGCTTCGATCAAGATTCTTCTCTCAGACGAAACAATGCTCTCTCGTGCGCGTTACAGATTCTTCCGATAAAAACACAACCAGTCAGAAAAGACAGATAGCCGGTTGTCATAGCCTCGTCCCTCGTGCTATGACAACCTAACTAAGGAATGATTCGTTCTCAAAGGCTTCAGCGGGCTCTTTCGGCTGAGACAATGCAGCGTCAGCAGCTCTCGGCTCACAGCTGGATTCATTGGACATCTGTTAGCGTTCTTAATTGATTGTCCTTTTCATCAATCATGTTTCCTGACCGCACAGTTCAAACAAACGTCAATGACGTTTTGACAACGAACATATTTGGCCCCGTAAATCTGGTGAATGAGAGACTGTGCTGTTTCCATATTGCGGTGGTCTGGTCCTCTCACACACCCATATACATGTCAGTCACACATGCATATCCGCAGGCAAGGTTTTATTATTTGAGTACATTAAAAACCATGGGTTGCTCTTTCATCATAAATCTCTTAGACACGGAAATTAGTACAATCCTCTACTGCTACCAGTTCAATTAGTAATTTAAACCTTGGTGGTCACTGTGATAGAACTAATGGTTCTTCTGGTGATGAATGGGAAAAGGTTAAGGAGTTCTTAGTTTCTAGAATATTTCAAAGGAAACCTGAGCTCAGAGCAGTTTAATAGACAAATGATGCGATAACTAAATCAAGCTTGGAGAACGAAACCTACAGATGGAGAATACTGACACCATCTTACCCCAGTCTGCCTGTGTCTTCAATATCATCATTACTTATGAAGAATTATGACCTATCTCATGACATAATGCATAAACACTTGCACTTATAGCAGCTCATGTTGTTTAATTGTAACTTGTTTAACTACATGCTCTTATGGTTCTTCCCTTTGGCACTTATTTTGGTTGTTCACAATGTGTGCTTCATGTTTTGGCTACTCGCAATGTTTTGTGGCTATCTCGTTGTTATGATCAGTGACCTATGCACTTTGTAAAGCTCTCTCTTGGAAGTCGCTTTGGATAAAAGCGTCTGCTAAATGAGTAAATGTAAATAATGGTAGTCATAAAGTTAATATATATTTTTTTTTAAAGATAATTGTAATCATTTTCTGAAAGTCCTCGACCTGGATTGAGAGTTTGAGATGAAGGGAGTGGGGTTCCTAGCATTGTCACAGAGGACAGGGGGAGTATGGCTATGATCTGAGTGACCTACCACACTGACTCTGATAAGAGAGCACTGGAGAGTGCCTCTGAGAGCAGCCGGCTCGATGAGATAGAAAGATATCCTCTGTAGAAAGTTAAGAGTGGTGACTCACGGGATTAGAGGTTGAAGGGAGACAGAGAGAAGCCGTTAGTGCCTGATGCATGAGGCCCGGCCCTCCCTGCCATCACACGCTGAACATGGTCTCAGGTCTCAGAGGTCCAGGCTCACACACAGTGGGCACTAAGGCCCCATCCATCCCAGAGAACTACAAATATGGACAGGGTCAGTTTCCTGGTAGAGGGAACTACAAACATGGATAGTTCCCATGGGGACTGGAGGAGATCCGAGACTGGACAAAGAGCAATGGTACCCCTCTCTGCAGAAGGAGACAGACTGTACAAAACCTTATCCCATACCTGCAACAGTCCACATATTGTTGACGATGGAACAGGCTTACAAGGATAAGCAGGCTAGTGCATTTACATGCATATATTTTTCAATCCAAATGGAATAATAACAATGCTATCCTGACATTGCAAAATAACTCATTCTGCAATTTCTAGGTCCGTGGCATGTTGGAATTTAAAGAGAGAGAGAGCGAGTGAGTGAGTGAGGTGAGCGAGCCGAGCGAGCGAGAGAGAGAGAGAGAGAGAGCGAGAGAGAGAGAGAGAGAGAGAGAGAGAGAGAGAGAGAGAGAGAGAGAGAGAGAGAGAGAGAGAGAGAGAGAGAGAGAGAGAGAGAGAGAGAGAGAGAGAGAGAGAGAGAGAGAGAGAGAGAGAGAGGGGGGGGGGGGGGGGGGGGGCAAGCTAGGAGAATTACACCTTCCCTGTGCACAGCTCAATTCCCTATCTGTGCTTCGGTGTTTATGCCTTCCCTCCACCTCACTGTCACTATACATCAGGTAAACACTCAACCTCTCATTTTCTCTCCGTCTTTCGTCCCTCCTTCCTCTGCCAGCCACATCACTTCCTCTCGAGCTGAAATAACGAGGGGTTTCAATCACTAAAAAGTGCAAACTTAAAGCTGTTGAGGTGGTTAGCCGTGAACTACAGAATGACATCAGAGGTAAGAGTGATGACAGGCAAATGAGGGCAGTCTTGATCTTTATGCAGCCTTATCTAATCTAGAATTAGCTACTTTGCTGCAGCTCAATATAACCCCATTGTGTAATTCAACATCCTACCTGTGTTGTGAAGGACATACTCTGTCTACCTACACATATAGGGTGGAATTCACTATCAATCCAACACGTAGCTAAAAGAGCAGTTGTGGTCCAGGAGCTAAATGTGCTTTTAGAACGGCAACAATGAACGAACAAGCGTTTGAAAAGCATCCGCTGTTTAGAAAGGTTACTATGACAACTCATATTATGGATACACAGGTCCCACTGTAAAATACAGACTTCTGTTTTCACCGATATGAATAGCTTTGATCTTCTCCTTGGGATTTGAATGCGTCGTACATTCAAGTCAAGATCTCACACCTCTGGGACCAACTCATACATGTACCTGACCTGTAACACGTACATAGCGGGAATCCTTCTCTGCTCTTCCTCCCACACGCACACACACTGCAAAAAACATCCCCATAGCCACATACTTTAGACACACATGCAAGCAAAGAAACCCGCTCACAGCCTTCCCCCGACACCTGCACACCACACACACCCTCAACAAGCTACTCTCAGCATCTCCAGTAAACCCACACCACAGTCGCTGCCTTCACTGACGCAAGGATGTGTCTATTTTTCCCCTCAGGCTTTTCCCACCATCGCCAACGCTTTCGCCCCTAATTAGTCAACGAGGGCCATATAACCGTAGGGAACGCGGGTCAGAGGAGAGGGGGTTCTCACGCCTGCAGAACCAAAACAAACAGAGAAAGAGAAACAACACTCGAGGCAGGCCATAGCAACTGTAGCCAGGGGCCACAGATAGTGCTGTGTGTGACTTCACAGATAATCTCTATCAGGCCATGGAACAATCCACAGGGGACTGTTAATCTCACAGAATAGGGAGAGAGAGAGAGCCATCACTGTAGGAGGTTACAAATGTTTTCATAATGGCAAAGAATAACACCATTAAAGATTGTGGTTGCAAAACATATCAACATTAGTCATTAACTGGTTGATGGATAACAATTTTTATTTTTTTCCCAGGATTGGTTTTCCACATATTGTTGGTATCATGTTTTGAATGTAACAGTTTTATTGCTATTTTGATTCTCTGTGCTGAATCTCCATGATCAGGCATGGAAGAGACCAGAGGAAGAGACCAGTGGAAAAACCAGGGTTAAGGTAACAAAGGATAGTGTGAGAGCCATCAGACTGGCCGATCACAGACTGTTAAGCCCTCAGACTGGCCTATAACAGGGTGAGAGCCATCAGACTGGCCTATCACAGAGTGAGAGCCATCAGACTCACCTATCACAGCGTGTTGAGATTGGATAGATATGACCGATAAGCCGTAGTTTTAAGCTGTGGGAGTGGGAGGAGTGAAAGGGGATCAGTCCGCAGCAGTGTTTAGAGGTTCAAACACCCCTCTGGGGAGAGAAATGGATCGATCCACTCTGGCCAGGATCCAACCTATCCCCAGCCTTTCACTAGATATCCTTCTACACTAGCCATCCCTCTAAGTCTCCACATACACCAACACACACAGCAATGAATTCAATCCAATTTTTAACACCTTACCACATATTTGAACTGGACCTGGCTTCCCCCAACACCAGCTGTGATGGGATCTCTGTTACCCATGTGTGGTGAACAAGCGCATATCTGGGGGTATCTCAGAGGCCCCGCTAGTCGGGCTGTGGTGCGTCCTGCCGTCACCATACCCCGATTAGAGGGAAGAGAGAGGTTAAAATAGAGCTGCTGCCTCATTAGGCAGCGCGGGCCCGCTCTGTTTGGCTCGGGATTCCACCTCTGGGTGCCCCGCCTAAGCCACTGAAGACAGGCCTGGGCCCGGAGAGACTGCAGGCAGAGGACGCAAACAAACCCCAGAGGCAGAGCTCTCCACCAATCACACTCAGACAGCTCCGCTTCTCCACCAATCACACTCAGACAGCTCCGCTTCTCCACCAATCACACTCAGACAGCTCCGCTTCTCCACCAATCACACTCAGACAGCTCCGCTTCTCCTGGAGTCCGGCCAATACACATGCTTCAGACGAGGAGGCCGTTGGCGTGTGGTCCGTCGGGTTTCCCCCAACGGGGGGGGGGGGGGGGGGAAACGGTGTCCAAGCACCAACTCGATTGATTGCGGTTTTCCCCCGTCTGACTGTCCTACAGAAGTCAAACATCCACTGTACACGGATGTATTGAAAGCAACGAAAAAACAGAGCGGATGCCTTCCATGCAAATCGCACATGCATCGATATCCCTTGTATTCCAACACCTCATCCCCCGATGCCTGTGATTAGGCCTCGTTGCAGGACAGAAACGGGTTGATAGGAGTGGGGTTGCCGGGGGCCTGTCTGTGTTTGGGGACACAGCTGGTGCGGAGAAGTAGGAGGAGGAAGAGGAGGAGGCAGGGACAGTGGGTGTCCGGGGGCCGTTCTTCAGCCCCTCAGCCCCTCGCCGTGACAGTTTTATCCGAACTGAGGGGGAAGGTAACACAGGCAACGGCACAAGGAGGAGCCATAAACGTCGGGCTCGCGCCGCGGTGCCATGGTAATGGCTGACAAACGGCTGGCTGGCTCATGTCACAGCCGGCAGAGCCAGACACATGTGCAGTTCTCTGTCCTCCTCTATCAGGGTGAGGCGACAGGGACGGCAGAAATCACCCTGGGCTCCTCTGTAAGCGTCACACAGAGTGACGGTTACAGGGACAAACTGCTTCAGACACATTCACACCAGCTAGAATATTGTCGCCGTAAAGAGCTGGCTGTACAGAGCGAAAATATAGTCAATTGCCAAAAGCCCATCAATTCAGTTCTAAACAATTACTTTTAGCCAGGGGAATGCACCTCTAATAGTGAATGAGAGTTGATTTGATTAAACCAAACACACATGCTGGCTAAAACAGCTCAGTGAGACAAGCTGTCTCTCTCCAAACATGGTGATCCGCTTGAGTCTTGAGATTCCCAGCAGCATCAGCATTAGCAGGACACCAGTGGTGACTGGTCTAGCTGATGTGGCCGGACAGAACCCTTAGGGTAGGTCAGGGACATCTGGCAGAAATGTCAACAGAGATGCAGCTTGGAAAATAAAAACAGTAACATGAAAATACTGCAGCTGATCCCTGCCTAGATGGATGGTAGTTGAATATGACGCAATAATATTTGGAATAAATGAAACTCCAGCAACCCACATCTTCTCCCCTAGAAACTGGGACAGGGAGAGTAGATAAGAGGAGTTTAAACTCATGGAGAAGAGTCTGGATTAGCTGGTGACACGACAATGTGTCCTTCTAACTCCGAACGTGCCTCTCTCAGCAGTGTAACGCAACTCTAAACAAGCAAGCAGATGACCGTGATAGATTTTCTCAAGCTGAAAGACCAACTGGGGAAAACAAAAGCCTTATGTCTTATTGATTGTGACCTTTCATCTTTAACACGCAGAATATCAACCAGACATCCACACACCCAGTGCTTTGCATCAACTGGGCCGGGGAATGCCATTCTGCTGCCATTTTACACAACATGAAAGATTGATTGAGTCCTCTCCACGAAGCTGGGTATGGCAGTGCCGTGGAAAGGCACAATAAGAAAACAAAAATTGTGCTTCCAATCGCAACGATCTTTACGGTCCTATTTTATTCATGTAATTGAATAAACCTGGGGCGAGTACAGTATGAACTGATGAGTACAGGGCATGCTGACTTGATAAATGCACAGCTGCCTCAGTGCCTGCGACCTTTGGCAAGGTCATGACATCACAGCTGCTGCGTTAAAGACCACTGAATGATTTAGATGGCCCTAACTCATCTTTTTCATCCACAACCACTGATATTCCCTTGAGTGCTTTGTCTTCTGTTAGGGGAGTGACGCCCACTTCAACCTGTGGCTTGTCAGGGTTCCCGACATCACTTTATCCCAGTACAGCTACCTCAGTCTTGCACAGTAGCTGGCAAAAGAACAGGTAAGATCCAACCACAATTCAACCTGAATGAATTTCTGTTCCCTTACAGATCCATTAAAATGTATAATTGAAAATAATCTACACACTTTAGATATAGTTGCCCATTTTTTACATTTCAGTTCAGAGTGCACAGAGATGAAGGGAATCTATCCTCTTCTTTTGTCATCGTATACTCACCTCTCGTTTCCCTCTAACTTAAAAAAAAAGTACGACAGTAAGCTATACCTACTTTTCCAGTTCCCTCTAAACCACTATTGACATGCAGGTGTTCTTACCTGTGTCCTGTCTGAACTGGTGCATGGACTGCAGGTCGATGACGTAAGGAGCGAGTTGGGCATCCACCTGTCCCAGCACCACCGTCCCTCTGGCGTCCCCCTTCAGCACGTTCTCAATGTGGTGGCACACGGCCGCGCTGTACGGCCTCCAGCGTCCATGTTCGTTCAGCCACTCCCAGACCACCACTCTGGCCAGGTTCTGAGGGGGGTACCCGAGCCCGTTGACCGACACCAGCACCCCAGAACCTGGACGAGCCATCTGCCCTCAGTGGTGCCTGCTGGTTTTAGCTGTCGCAAGTGCTGTGCCAGAGGTCCACGACTACCCGGAGGGTCAACAAAGTGGCCGAAACATCGTAGAGAGAGAAGAAACGGCGTGTCAGCAGTCGCTTATGTACTCGTTGGTCATGTGGACTTTGGGGAAACGGGAGTCATCTGGATCATCTGACTGGGTATCCTCCCCCAGGTCCTTCCTGGAGTGCGGTTTCTCTGTCTTTGATCAGCGTGTTCTGAAATGCCAAAGGCAGGATCGTTCCTCTTGTGGCTGGTGATGTTTGAAGTGGCAGATGATGAGCTTTGCAGTGGAAAGCTTCTGTGGGAGCCAGACTCCGACTTCTGTAGAACGCTCACCAAATACGAGATACTCTGAGTAAGAGAAAAGTACAGTCATTTGAGTTTGAAATGAAAAAAAAAATACATCACGACCGTTAAATCACGAGAGGAGCCATCAATAAAAACAATGCTTTAAGCTAATGGATAGGTCTAAGAAACCAGTCTATTGTATATGTGCGTAAATGTCCAAGTGTTAAGATATGAGACCAGCCAATAGTTTCAACGGCCAAGGCAAAAAACCTTTCTGAAGAATTATCTGCACAAAATATGAACATTTAAAACGACATCTTGAGATCTAAGATAGCCATGGGCTTCAACAACACCCCGTTTAAAAACTCTTGACGGGTTATTCTTGACCATTATCTACGGTTTTAGTTCATACAACAACAAAAAATTACATTTGTTATAATACGGTTATCCAACAAATGCGTTAATTGCGTTGACCATGATGATAAAGACGCATATAGGCTACTGTACAGTACGTTACACATCAAAACAGATACATTCCGCGATCCCGTTTTACCTGTTAAATACTGATTATAGTAGCCTATAATTTATTCGCATAGGCTACGAACCCATAAAATGGTACGAACATCAAATAAAATGTATTTACCAGATATATTTTACGCTCTGCGGCGCGATATGGACACGGAGGTTATTGTTCTAGATCAGCCAAGCTTGCATTGATTCCTTGATGTTGGTCGTCATACAGACCTGTGGGTTTCGATGTCTGTCAGGTAGCATATGTCCCCGAACTTGCCGTGCAATAAAAACAAGGCGCAAATAATGCAAGCTTTCGTCCGATGTTCACTCACTGCAGTAGGAGAAACTGTTGAAATTATATGTTATATCTGCAAATCTTCGTGAAAGAAATCCTCTTCGACTCTACAGCTCCTTAGATGAAGAATACATGAGATTTTGGAGATGGTATCCTAAACAATCAAGACAATCCTCCGCTCTTTGTCCAAGAAAAGGTTGTTATAGGCTACTTCCGTGCCTCGGTTTATCCGAACTCTGCTATGTATAAACAGTCAATTGCATGCCCTAATTACAATTTCCCGAACGTGAACTGCAGGGCCACCTTGAGGTAGGCTAGGCTTTATTATTTCCCCTTTAGAATCTGTCTTACTTTCATGCGCTCATATTATAAATAACCGATGTAACCGCAAAACTGGTCCAAAATTACGCACAAAGGTTCATGGACACATGTCTCGCTGAACGTGAAAATCTTAACCGTTCCCTTGGCTACAGAAGCAGGCAACTAGAACGTCGAGACAGAAAATGAGAATAGTGAGTAGGCTACCTTAAAGAGAGACCGGGTCGGGGACCCATTCCAAATAGACCACAGAAGATAGACGATATTGTGGGCAATGTTCAAATCAGCCAGTTGATTAGAACTAATGCTGCACAGTGAAGCAAAGTTAATTAAATACATTTATACGGACATATGGGTCCAGGGTGCCCATGGCGTCTTAAGTTGTCATCAGAGCGCTTTTTAAGGGAGTAGGTTTATATGCCGGTGTTGTGCCCCCAGATGCACCCCGCCCTGAAAAGCACCTCCTCGCGGGAGCGCGCACAAACACTCGAATCAAAAAGTGAAATATTGTCTCGATATCGCAAACAAACGGAGGGGAGACAGCTGTCTCGCATAGTAGTTTTTTGTTTAGAGAATAAAAGAGAATGACGTTGGTTATTTGTGTTCTTCTGGTGTTCTTCTTTACACAAAATCCTTAAAACTCGTCATTCAAAACGTATAATGATGAAGGCAAACCAATACTATTCTTGTTCTTAGATTTCTTGTTCTTGCATTTCAGGACAGGCCTTGTTTTTCATTTGATGTAAATGCACTGCACCCCCTGCTAACTCTGACTAGGAAAGTGACACATGCATGAAACTTACTCTGGTTACTCATACTAGTCCCCCCAGTGTACAGTAAGAATCATTTGATGCTGGGATATACAGAACATACAATAGAGGGGGTGCATTTCAGGGCAGGTCTGTGTTGGGCCTTGCCACGAAATGTGAGGGGGTGCTTTTCAAAGTGGGGGTGCATCTGGGGGCACAACACTTGTTAATGGTAAAATGATGCACATTTACCACATTTTAGTAAACATACTGGTATTAACGGGACTGCCAATGTAAAACACACATATTTGAAGATCACTTTGACCACAACTTGTGCTAACAGATAGCATTATACGCTGTCTTATTGTGCGTCTGTCATAGCCTATATGCTTTAGCGCCCCGCGAACCGCTTAAGTGCGAGAGGGCACGCGATGGATTGCTAGTGATGTCATGATGTTGGAAATGCTACCAGAAGAGGGCAGCACGCATCCATTAATCAACAGCCTCAAACTACTTAAAAAACGTCCTGGCCAGTATTGTGAGAACATAATTGCTAAATGCGAACATTCAGGGTACATGGTAGTCAATTGTTTTAAAAGTTTTAAAAACAAAACGAACAAAGGGAATAGGCTATAGGCCTACTTGTGGTCTTTACTTGTGGTGTTTATTATTCGCTGCAGTATCACTTGAGAATCTTCACCGGTTCTGTTGCCCAAGGTGGACACCTAGTGGCTTTCCAAGCGAACTTCAAATACAAAACATTGTCTGACAAAGTGGATGAAACTGAGGATGAAGTTTTGAAAGGGACTGTGACGTGTACAAAGTTTGATAACATGTTGATTATTTTATGATTATTTTGTTCTATGGAGGATGGCGAAATACATAAATGGACGACACTCAACTGCCATGCTGAACAGGGAAAACAATTGGTGAGTGAAACATCCATAAGCAGTCATCAGAAATCAGATGAGAATGTTGGATTAACCTGTTTGTTTTTGAGTGTAGACCACTCTCTACTTTATAGGCCTTGTAGTGTTGTGTAGACCGCCGTGTCTCTTATGTTTGAGTAGACCGCTGTGTCTATTTTGTGTTTGAATTGGCCTTGTAGTGTTGCAGACCGCTGTGTCTATATTTGAAGAGGCATTGAATTATTGTAGACCATTTGAGGGCATTGCTTTCACTTAGCATAAGCACATTTTCGGACAGATGAGCAGAGCTGAGTAGCCTAACAACGCTGGCACCGTTGATTGAATCAGCTTGTTTCAACTGGTGAATGAATGACATGCTGGATAGCTAACCTGCAGGTTAGCTGTTTTGACAATATAAAGTGGATACTTTATTTTCAGCAAAGATGCACTGAATTGTCTACATGGTAATGACAAAGTATTGTTTACAGATAAGCCATGTGTAGGGCTGTCCGCAGTTATGAATTTTATTTATTACTTTATCAGAAGGGCCCCTCGAGAATGCTCCGCCCTTTGTTGTAGTCTAGCTCCGCCTCTGATTGATCCATTGACAACACCTGCGTGCTGTCAGGGGACAGGCACGCAACCAGAGTACTGTACTTACCTGTACTAATTACATTTCCAACATTCAAACATTGAAGAGTTGAGTTTCTCAACACATTATACAGGAGTAAGAAATTGCTTGCTTTATTGTAACATAGTCTTCAAGGACCAGTACGTGAGGTGAAAAGCATGACAATGTGGTTATAATGCAACTCATTTGACGTAACATTTCTATATCAAAACAAACAATAAATAAAAACCCTTTACAATTTAAAATATATAATTAAGAACAGATCATATCATAAGTGATTGTGACCGTGATGTTTTTGTAAATGCCCATGTCACAGCATTGTAACCTCATAAAGCTTTTGGTCTCACAAACTCCATGCAGTCTCACTCACTCACTCACTCACTCACTCACTCACTCACACACTCACACACTCACACACTCACACACTCACACACTCACACACTCACACACACTCACTCACACACTCACACCTCTCTTACTGCATTTGAACCATTTGATAACTGCAAATCAGTTGCCAGGCAGCAACAATTGGAGCTCCTTCCTCCTTGAAACTTGCCCCCAAAGCCCAATGCATAAATAACCGGCAAAGTACCACCAGTTACAATTACAATAGCACATTAATATTCTTTCCTAGCGTGTTATTCATGTATTTACATTACAAGAAGATTGGATTATATTACTTGTTGATATGACTGGGCAGTATTGCTGACCAGATGAAATATGAATTTAATTTCCAGTAGTAACCGTGGCTAGATGTATATGAATCACCAGATTAGCAGGCAATAAAGCAGATGTTTGGCAGGTGGAAGTAGTGCACTATGTTAGACGGAGTGAAGAGAGAGA
The DNA here is from genome assembly GCF_963692335.1 of Osmerus eperlanus. Lineage (NCBI taxonomy): Eukaryota > Metazoa > Chordata > Actinopteri > Osmeriformes > Osmeridae > Osmerus > Osmerus eperlanus. The sequence goes on along the minus strand of NC_085045.1, from coordinate 3,390,593 downwards.
CAGAGAGAGAAAAGACAGGATATGTAAGTCACATGGGGTTTAAAACAAAACGTTTGGCATGCTCATAGTAGTCCCATTTCTACTTATGGAAAAAAAAAAAGTACTCAAACAAAGTGGATTTCTCTTTTTTTGTCCATTTTCCATTTTACTTTCTTTGTTGCGGTGTTGCATAAAAAGCAGCCAGGTACACAGTAGGTGAAGCTTGCCTTCCGTCCTCCAGGGTGTGAGCGCTTAAACTGTTCTGTCCGTCCCGGAGCGCTTCCTCACCACCTTGCCCCCGTTGACCTGGTCCACAGCCAGCGTCTCCAGCTCGGCCTGGGGCGGGGCCAGGGGCGGGGTGTTGTGAGGGATGCGGTGGGCCACGCCCACATGGGCCCGATGCTGGCGGTCCCGGGCCGGGCTGTGGCGGGGGCTGGACGAGGCGCCCATGGAGGAGCGCTCGGAGGCGATGGGCGGGATGACGGCGGGGCGCTCCCGTAGCACGTGCGGCTCCGGCGTATCCCTGGCGGCCTGCAGGAAGGGGGTGGGGTCGGGCATGGCATCCACCTCGTCGCGGAGGGCCACGCGCCTCCCGTCGGCCCCCAGGCGGTACAGCTCCGTCAGCTCCGAGTGCAGCGGCTGCGACAGGCTCTTTTTCATGCGTCGGCGGGGGGTCTCGGGCTGGCGGTCCTTGGCGGGGGGAGGGGTGGGCTTGTAGGAGCTCACGGGGCTCACGTTGGGGCTGCCCTCCGAGGAGCTCCCTGCCAGCAGCTTCTTCTTGGTGGCGTGGAGCTGAGAGGTGAGGTACGCGATGGTGCTGGCTCTCTGCTCCAGCTCCCCCGACAGCACGGCCAGCTTGTGGCTCTTCATCCTCAGCTCCTCCAGGTACTTCTTCTCCCGCTCCTTGATGGTGTTCTCCAGGACGGAGATCATGGCGTTCTTCTGCTCCAGGTCCCTCAGAAGCTCCGAGTTCTCCTCCTGCTTCAGCTTCAGCTGAGCCTCCAGCTCCTCACACTTCTCGTGCAGCTCTCTGCATCGGGCCTCGCTGTTGTCTGTGCACACAGCAACACACAAGGTCACACATACTAAGGTTTAGTATAATTAGACTTGTTTAAACTTGCACCACTCATTTAAGATGTATTCCTATATGTTGAATGTATGCACCTTCCTGCCAAAGTCAATGCCTTGTTTGTGCAAGCTTTCATGGCGATTAAAACCCTTTCTGATTCTGATTACTAGGTACAGTAGGGTTCACACAAACACAGATATAAGGTATACAGAGGCAGCCAAGACAAAGGCAATTAGGCGAACACACGCACACATTTATTTGTCATTAGTCCGTTGAGTGCCAGCACTAATCATGGATTGAGCCAGTCAGCTGAGATCAGTCGGTGGGGGGGAGAGAGAGCGAGAGGGCGAGAGAGAGTCTGGGCTGTGGAGACCTATTTGCAGTGGAGCAGAGAGCTCCCTGTCTCATATTACAGCTCTGGTCGATAGCAGGGCACGGCTCTCTTCTGACCTTCATCATCCCTACTACCCTTAGTTTGTACTAATACTGCTCCCCCCCACCCCTCCCCAACATCACCCCACCCCGCCCTCTGGCAGCCATGGCAGCTCCCTCACAGAGCTAAGATGCAGGCCTATCTGTCTCATCCAGGTGATGCTACATTATAACCCTGGATCACATTGCCATTGATCATATAGAGAAATCAAATTAAATCTCAGCCACCCCACCCCTGCATTTCGGGGAAAAACTACAATTACCATGCAGCCTTTATACAGCAGGACTTAGCCCAGGCTATCCCAAACATAGGGAGCTTTTCTGGTTCCATTATCTCTGATAGACAGAATCCCTTCCTGAGCTGCAGTGTGTGTGTGTGTGTGTGTGTGTGTGTGTGTGTGGTGGTGGGGGGGGGGGTTACTGGTGCCTCTACCCCAGTAAAAGGGGGTTGTTGTCTCTGTACTGGGCCCCAGCTGGAACTGCCCTGCTGCACTAAGTAGGTTGCCGGCCGTGCATTAGCACTGCCAGACCTAATCTAATTTCCTGCACTGAAATCTGCGTGTTGTCCCACACAAACCTAATACTGTCTCTCACCACTGTCTCCACAGCACTGCTCAGAACAGGGCCAGACACAGTTCTCTGTCAGTGAGGATGGCAGTGTGGCCACACTGGGATTATTTGGGAAGCTGGTGACCCCTTCAGTGTTTCAGCAGTCTTAGAGACAGAAAATCAAAGATCAAGGCTTAATTTCTGGTTAATATAGGTCATCTTAGCGTAACCCTGAGGTCAGAGATCAGCAACTGCTTGTCAAGCCGTTCTATTTGGCTTCTTTGGGTTACGATAGTGCGGATGGTTCCACGGCGTGACCGCGGACCGTTCTGCCGAGTGACCATGGACCGTTCCGCTGGTTGACCACGGATGGTTCTACTGTGGCTCTGAATCAGGCCTCTGTTGTGACTCTGGCATGTTCTGGGTAACGGGGGGAGGGGTGGCGAGCCTGGCGGTGAGCAGTCAGGGGTGGGGGGAGGGGCCCCCTGAAACGGCAGGGGTCCTGCAGCGCTTCCTGGGTGGGAGCGTGTTACCAGGATACAGCCGGTGGTTTCTGCTGTCTCCCTGGGCATGGGCTCCACAGAGAGAGGGGGCTCTGTTCTGCTGCTGCCTTATTTATAGCCTGGCTGCTTTTGAAGGGCCTGGTCCTCGTGGCACTTTCACTATTTCTAATCGCTGAGGAGAAAGCATGCTACAACTGATTCGATGCATGTGCTATTCTTAAGTCAATGTGTGTTATATATTTTTGGGCAAATGCCGATCCTATGCCAAACTAACCATTTGAACAGATCATTTATACAAAAGAGGATTTGTGGTTGGTGGGGATGGCTACAGTATTAAATCAGAAACAAAAGGTGTGCAAACACTGTTGGCTTGGTGTAGTAAGTACATTGGCTGGAATGCAGACACTGGTATATCTTAGGCTAGCCATACAAAAGGAGAATTGAAAGAATGACCGTTAACTTAGCATTCAGCGCCCACTCTCACTACAGCTCACACTGCAACGAAGGACCAGAGCGGCCCCTAATCCAAGCAACGCCAGGGGCACAACAGGTGAACCTGATATGTGCGCTGGGTGTGTGTGTGTGAACCTGTGCTTGTGTGGCGGAGGCAAGGGAAGGTCTCACCTGATGGATCAGAGCTCCTCAACGTCAGCTCGTATGTCAGGTCTGTAAACAGAGCAGAGGGTCACATGACACCATGAGATCAGGGTGTGACGGGTTCGTCTGGGACGGTGGGCGGCTCCGTCAAGGAGCAGGCCGGATCAGGACAGACGGACGGGGCAGCAAGCAGCATTTGGTCAGAAGCCCAACAACAACAACAACAACAACAGCAGCTAGCTCATCCAGATGGGTGGCTAGCATCTCACCGACCCCAGGATTAGTGAGAGTTCCAGGGCCAGCTTAGCACCAGCAGGTCACACAGGGTTATGGGACTGTCGGGGCTAAAGCATAGTGAAACATGTATAATAATAATCAGCTTTCCAGCGTGACTTTGGTCTACTGCTCGGACTGTCGATGCTGCTGCTAAGGAAGCAGATGCATGTCCAGTTGCAGAGCTGCTCTGGAGGAGTGTTGTGTCGGCGTGTCGTTCAGGGCGGGGGATGTTTACCTGTGCAGTGCTGCTGTAGCCGTCTGATCTCTGAGTGGAGGCCCTTCAGAGTGTTGGCGTGGTCCTGCTGCAGGAAGAGGAGGTTTTTCTGGGCGCTGTGCAGTTGATTCTCCATTGTAACGTTGGCAGATGCCATCGGTCGACACTACTTAGACACCCAGCAGCCCTCGACACCTGACACACAGGCGGCAGAAGGACAACATTATCACTCTGGTCCCCTACTGGATTGCTTCCCCATCTCAGATATTTGGGATGGGCTCTGGCAGAACGGTGTCACTGGCCAACCAATTCTAATCCTTTTTGGGTGATACTCTGAACAATCTCTACTTGGCAACACCATCAAATCCATTAACAGCATTGACTATTAGTCATACAGTCGGAGAATCTAGGAAGGAAAGAGTAGCTACAACAGTGAAAATAAGTTAGCTTAGAAAAGGCTACATCTGATAGCTATAATGGAGCTTTTAAGATACAACTTCCCTTGCTTTGTTTGCTTACTCTAATAGGCAAAAAATGCTGATGTTGACCTATTGATTTTATAATAAGAGTGGGCAGTCTTGGCTTCCATATCTCTAGGGACATACAGTATCTTATCGTTTGTAATAGCTTTACTAGCACTGAACCTAAACAAAAGCTTTCTGTTTGCCTCCGCATATATACTCCCCAAAAACTGTGCTAAGGTGTCCTACCTGATGTTAAGCCATTTTCAATTCCCACAATCTCTTGTATTTGAAAGAAGTCTTTATCAACAGGTATTCAAAAAAGACATTTCTAGGCAGCCCAAAAAAAGAAAAAAGACATCTCCATCCTTGCCCAGATAACACACAGACGTTGAGAGAGAAGTAACCCACGTTTTCACAAATCCTCAGAACACGGAAGACGTCACAGGGACACAGGGTGCGGCATAAGGCAGCCCCCCCCCCTCCCTCTGCCCCCTCTCCCTCCTTGGACGCCCTTGCTTCCAGAGAGAGAGAGAGGGCCATCCCTCAGTCACAGCAGCTCCATTGTCTCTACCCTCTCCCCGACAACACCACTGGGATCAGGGGGGGGGGGGGGGGGCACATTGATTCACCCTCCCTGAGTGCCGAAACACAGAAAAAGCTTTCCCCTTGCATACATTAGAGAGCTTCAATAAAACATATTTCGGCTTCTTCCTCTTACATCATCTGCTCACCAACATGAATAAAACATTCACTATCACCTCATATGGAATCCCAGCACATGCTCCTTACTAGTCAGACTCAGGTGAAAAAGTGTATCAGTCATATATGACCTCCAGTACAGTTGAGTCATACACACAAACGGTGATGTCATACAGAGTTAATCTATAATAGATGCGTAATCCCAAGTGCTTCCTGTACACCTCGCATCGCAAGCACACTCTCGTGCATCACACCCCCTTTTCCTGGAACAGACCGGATGCTGATAGCTTCAGTTTGATCATCGGGGTCCTGATCCTCAATTTAAAAACAGAATACATTCCTATGACCATGGCTGAGGTCACCGTACGAAAACCATACTAGCTACAGGAAAAGTGATCACAAACCTTTACAAATGACATCACATTAGACTACATCCCTGTTACAGTCACAGCCAACTGTCTTCCTTCTAATGAATACAAATCAAATGACAACAATGAAACCATGACAACAATGTGCCACCTACTAGTATATCTGAATGCTCTCCTCCCCTTTCCCCAATACAATAACCATCATTTCCTCACACTGAATACACAGACATAAATAATCAATGAACTGCAGCACTAAACACAACTGTGGCTCCCATCCTCTTTAACGTATTGTAAATACACCACATGTGATATGGAGCTCATTCTTTTTCACTCTTTTCATTCTCTATGTACTTTGGTTTGTGGACTGCCTTCCTTTGAATAACGTGAAGCACTTTATTTGTTGATAAAAATAAAAAATTAGCAGGCAGTTAGAGAAAATTAACAGCCTGAATTGTAGTATAAAGTATTTAGCAAACGTTAGATAACTTGGGCTAACGTTTATACAGGCAAGATATCTAGCCAGCTAATTCCACATTTCCCAGGCACTTTCCTATTTCAGCACCTGCATTGCGGACAGCACCCGATACGACTTTCATACACTGCATCTGAAGGACTTTGATGGTGACCAAATTTGTCAACAAACAGCTAAGGTCATTAGCATGCTAGTAACTAACCAAAGACCACACATCCATCAGTGATAAATGCATGGATAAGATAAGCTGGGTAGTACTGTACATTCATTCTGATTGTGTGGCTGTACACACAGCAGCACCGCGCATGCCTCATTTGCTAATTTAGCATGTCATTAACGTTATACCACAGAATTATTCGTGTTAGAGCTAGCTAAGGTGTTAACGTTACTTGCCAATGAAGCTATTTAAAGCCAATGAACTTCATAATACTATAGCATCCAGCAGCAGGTGTAATTACGGGGCTAACGATACTAGCTGGCAATGAAATCAGCTAGCTACCCTAACGTAAACAGACAACCTATAATGGTACCTACCGGCTAAACGTGACAAAATAGTTGGATACTCTCTATAAGTAGAATTGTTTCAGCAGAAGCTAGCCTTTCTGGCTAAGCCGGTTATGCCATCTTCTGCATTGTGTTGATGATGTCAAGTGATCCTCTGTCGGTCGGCAGCTAGAGACAGAAAGCTGTGTCAGATTTCTCTCATCTCCCTGAGCTACAACAAAATACAGCGATGCATCATGGGAAGTCAGAAAAAAAAATCACTATATTTACCAGGAGGACCAAAGTAGTCCAAATTAAATTAATAATTAAATATTAGGTACTTAGTTTAAAAGCATTGATAACATAATAAATAACGTGTAAATAGTTTCTTATGTTCTTTTTTTTGAGGGGGTGGACGGGAGGGCTAGTTTTCTCAGCCTCACTAAATGTAGTAGGGTCCAGTGACACCATTTTTATAATAATCCCAGAGAATAGACTATTATCACACCTGCCTCCCACACCAGCACAGACGATAAAGGAATATAAAATATTTCTGATTCCTCTCACCCACCAGAATAAGATTCACTCTCATTGATACAAGGCACATTGACTTTCTATTAAAGTAATAATGAGTTATATTTTACATTTGTGAATTTGCACTTTTGGACATGCTTAGTTACTTATTTTACAGCGTACAGTGATACTTATAGCTCTAGAGCTATGATTCTTTCAATCTTTTTTTTAAGAACCAGACTGATATTTTTTAATCGTAATTAACGTAAATCTCTCGAAACAATGTAGCTCTATTAGCTACGTAGCTAATAGAGCTAGAGTCAATGTACGTTGACTACTGTACATTGACTACTGTACAGTAGTTTCTTAGCTCCTCCATAAAAAAAATCTAGTTAGTCTACCTTGATTGTTACTTAAATTGGTTGTTCACCACCAATGTAGCCATGTCCAGTTAGAAAGTTAACTACGAGCGTCATCTCCATAGCAACAGATTCCTGAGCATTACATGTTTTCAGATCCAATGCACTTGAGCCATCTCGTGGTCGGAAGAGGAACTTGCAAACATCAGTGACAGCCCACGCTACACTTTTTGAGGCTTATCTCAGAGAGCATACCCTTTAAAAGATGGGTAATGATTATTTAGTGCTTTAAGGAAATATGAATTATAATATCTAAATGCACACGCGTTGTTCGAATCCTGTTCATTTGCATTCAGTAATGAGACTTGATCTTTATGCAAGTTTCAGAGATAGGAGGCACACTGGAAAATCTCCAGTTTTTTTACTATCTTGGCTTAGTTCAATCAGTTATGGTTTTGACGTTATACTGCTTGTCTAGTAGGCATACAGTAAACTCAAACTGATAAACCCAGCCTGCATATTGAATACTTTTGTGTGTTTTCTTATGGGTTTCTCTGCAGATTTCATAGCATTACAGTAGTGTTGCTTCTTACTTTTCTCTGTTGAGGTATATTGTGAAAACAGTGGACTTTTCATCTGGGCCAGAATGTCACCCTGTGCTCTCCACCACAGTCTGACTTAACTACCTTAAATTGTCTCTGGCAAGAGGAATTCCACAGCGGCACTGCTACCGCGTAAAATGATATGAACCAAAAACAAAAAAATCTATTTCACAACCAACCTAAGCAAGTGTCTCAAATGTAATAAAAAATATATTAAAAAAAGAGAAAGAGAAAAAAGTCTCACGGAATAAATGGGATTATTGTCTCCTTCCTGAAATGTTATTTTACGGAAGCAGCCTTTAATCTCTCTCTTTGGCTTTGGTATGTTTTTGACAAGGATTAAATTCTTCTCATATCTTTAGTTTTACTGATTCTGGCACAGAGCCCAGAACCTTATAGACCAACCAGTACTGTAGGGGTAACATATCCTCCCCCAGCATCCTTTCCAAAGCATAAAAAAATTAAATAAAAATCGGAAATAAAAAAACTGGTACGTATATTCCTCAATTTTCAAGACTTACAGTACCCTTCTAGTAATTAGTTATACTTATAGGCTGTTAGTGTTCATCATCCGGTATCATGACAGGTAGTAAAATGACTAAATGAAGGGAGACTAACCAAATGAAACAGGAAGTGCTGCCATCATAAACTCCTATTGAAGCATTAAATCATGTGTGCTGGGGAAAGTTTCATGTTATGTGTCACTTGGATAGACTCACTCACCAAACTGTAGAAACCCAGCAGTCTTTTGGAGATTCTGGATTTTCTATAACATTGTATTACGAGTTCAAAGTTAAAACAACCGTATTTCTATCATGCTTTCTGTCACAGTCATTCTGGAGTATAGGTTGCGTAACCATAGACACAAGTTATGTGTGGAATGTTGTGTCTCTCTTTTCCTTTTTGCACCCATTAGAAATAATGTCCTTTTTCTAACCCCCTTAATTCTGTACTTACGGACTATTATGTCAAAGGTGAAGAATGGTGTCTTTTGGTGTTAGCCCCAATATATATTTCTGATTGGGTCCATCTGAGAAGCTCCCCCCCCAGCCACAAGCTTACCTCCATCCCTGAGCCGTTGACTGTCTGTGATTTCCTTTAACAAGCTGGCAGGTCCCATAAATGTGCTGGTGATTTACTGCCCTCTAGGCCTATAGATTGAAATTCTTTTTTATGACAAACTCTAGGAAATACATTCTTTCAAACGGCACTAAATTCGACATTTGTGTTCAGAAATGTTCCAAGTGATGCCTAACAGACGGTTGTAAGGCAGTTGGACTTGGGCCCAAATGACCACAGGGGGCCAAGGCCATACTGCCGGCAAAGCAATTAGAACGAACTAATAAGCGTTTGAAACGGCAGACAGTCAATCAAGGACACTGTGGACAGCCAGCAAGGGAAATGGTTAAACGGACCTGAATCCGGCATTGGGCACAAAGCTCAGCAGCTCTTGGGTGAGAAGATACTAAGAACACCATGTGTCAAATGCCATGAAATGCCACTGAAACCCAATCACATGGCTCTTGCAGCCCAGAATTCAATGCAAAGTTTTTATTGCCTCCACTCTGACCAACTGCCAATACCAACACTTTTCAGGTTGTAATAGTTTTACAGTTATTATATTGAGGTTGGCAAGGCTAAATGCCCTGAAACTCTGAAAACCTAATTAAATTTTCCAAGAGTTTTTACGTGTGCAGGCAGACATAATCACTCCAATACTGAATTCAATGTGTCATTTATTTGATCAGATCAAAGAAACCAAGTCTGCCACTTCATTTACAGTAACTGAATGAAATGATTTATTTCAATTAATTCATTTCATTACAGAATGCTATTTACAGTCACATTTGGTTGTTCTGTCACTCTGCTAACACAAACTCTGAAACTACTCTGAAAATAGCTTACCTGTGACTCTAGTACACAGGATTTGCAACAGAAAACTGTCAAGTTTGTCACAGAGGGTCTGTGTAAAGGTTTACTATGGACTCTTGCTCTACTGTGTGACTTATATTTTTGTAATGAGGCTGGACTAGCAGAGAGCATACTTTCAGAACAACTCATTTTCACAGTCCAGGGAAAGTAATGGAGCCTATGCAATTCAAAGCGACACTTTAATTACCAGTGGTTAATGGAGCACTACCACCAGGCTCAGAAGTGGTTGTAACTCTAGGTGACCACACAACCAGCCTGGATGGGGAAAATGCACCGCATCGTTACAGTATAATGAATCCTTCAACACGCAAAGGAGACGCTGTGATAAGACTTGGTGCCCTAGTGAAATGACATAGGATGGAAAAACATTGGGATTCCAAGGAGATAACAAAGCAGAGAGGGGATGATAAAAAGGTTTTAAGAACTGAGAGTTGTGTCTGAGAATCCAAGAATTCTGTCCTCCACAAACAAATATAGTTGTCAGTAGCTAAAGATTAACAAGCAGTAAACCTTCAGGAAAACATTCAAATCTAGGAAGGAAATCACAATGATCTCACCCCTGAAGGCTCTCCACCTAATTTGGTAATAAGATCTTAAGATGACCTTCCACATGCCTGTTATATTTAAAAGGTGGCTTCATTGCCATGGACACAATGTGCCACTGGATGTTCCCCAGTGGTGCAGCAGAAACAGACCTGCCTTTCTTGGCCTCAGAGCAGAGTACAGCCCAAACCCTCCAGGCTCTCGTTACAACCACCCCAACCACCTCTGCCTCGGCACCATAATCACAGCTCGCAGATAGAGCTCAGAGATTCTTTGTTTTTCCACCAAAGAAGCAGCCCCAACTGCTGTTTTTCTTCACTGTTTCCAATAGAAATATTTGATCCCGGTGTCTAGTCATAACAGTAAAGAAGATTCTGCTGACTCGTAGTATTTTAGCTGTTAGTTGTTCCACACCGGAGGAAGGAGCAGTCTATTTCAACTTCCCAGTCATCCTCAGGATAGAATGATTCTCTAACTGCAACGGTTTTTGAATTACATTGAAAGTTGAAGGTGGTGATGTTATTGGCTTAGTTTATACTACTATATATTGTACTTTAGAAGTATGTGCATTTTTTGTAAAGAAGACATTAATATTTTGGTGCGCTGCAGCAGTGAACTATGAACATAAGGTGTTGAAATGCAGAGTGGATGTTCAAGACTTTCCAGCGTGATGATTTCTTACTGGGTCGAGGCCGTCCAGGCTTCTGTGTGCCGCTACAGGGCCGGGCCGGGCCGGGGCAGGGCAGGGCAGGACTGTGTCAGGCCCCCTGTTGTGATTGGGCTGCAGACCTCCCTGTCTTTAGCGCTGCTCTGAGACTACAGGAATCTGACATATTTGCTTGCTGGTCCTCACAGGCCCAATTGAACCCTCAGAGTGATGGAAGCCCTTAAAGCACACATCATTAAACACTCCCACTGGCCCAGCCCAGGGTGAGGAGAGTCCAGGGGCCCACACCGGGCTCTGGGACTGGGCCGCAGGCCCCAGTACTGCCCCTGTACGTCACGTTTATTTATGGGTGTTAGTAGAACCTAACGTCCGGATTGTGGACGGGGGACTGAGGTCACACGAACCCTACAGATTATTTCTGACTGTACAGACATACATGTACATACTTCACATATAGATTCAAGTGAAATACAAAACTTTTGTTTTAAAACACTTTTTTTCAGATGTTTAGGTTTAAAGATGTGAAACGGGCCGTCAGAGAACATAACATGAGATTGATGGAGGCAGAACTCGTTCTCGTGCAGCACTGCACACCATTACCCAGTGCAGGAATGTTAAGCCTGTGCTCCTCTCTCTTTCCGGTGTGGAACTAGCAAGCATGAGCTACATGCTAAGGGATCATAAGCCGTAAATAAACACTAGCTGCTGTTTATACATCTCACATATGGATTTTAGTGCCTGTGTGATCTCCAAAGGCCTTGGGCCCGCTCCAGGAGAGCAGGGCTACTCATCCTTTAACAGAGGCCTCCAAATAAAACAGGGCTGTCCGGCCAAGCACAACGAGCTTCAGAGCTATTTTCCACCATCTGTGTGGCCAGGCAAAATACAAGGAAACCATTTGAACCTCTGAAACCTTCTCCCGATTGAGAAAACTGTAGATCAGCGAGATTGATGAAAAGGCCTAGTCAACGCACTGTCAAAGCTTTTCCTGAACTTACGTTTTGCACTGCAGGGTGGGGAAAAAAATAGTCTACCGCCTCTCCCAGCAGTGTTTGAAGCTACACACTCCTCCTCTCTGTCACTATGCCACCCTCCCAGACTATTACCTTTCTATCCACCAGCCCAGGTTAATCCCCTGTACATCCGTCACACAAGGCTGATTCTAGATCCCTTGGCAAATCCAACTTGGAAGTTCCACACATTCCAGGGTCTAATGGGAACACCTCCTCATCCTCTGTCTCCTGTTGAAAGCTTCAGGGCCCACCTGCCCCCCCCCCCCCCCAGCCCAGGGCTGCACAGCTGCTCTCTGCAGGCTTGGCGACCAGCAGCGACCAGGGTGGGAGAGCTCTCTCAGCTGTAGGGTCCAAGGGGCCTCGCGGAGGTACCCGGCTTCATGATCCTCTTTCAAAGGGGACAAGAAGGGACCACAGCCATTACCCTCCCACCCCCTACCCCCAACCTCCAACCCCCATTCTCCCCCCGGAGCCCAGCTGCCTCGAGGGGAACCCAACACCCAGCTGGGCCTCCGTGTGAAACCAGCCGGCACAGGAAAGCCATGGATTACGGCCACCTTTTTCTACCCCATCTTCGTTGACGCCCCCTGTCGTCCTTGGCAGCCACCACCTCCATCTCCGCTCCTCTGCTCCTCCGCTCCTCTGCTCCTCCGCTCCTCTGCTCCTCTGCTCCTCTGCTCCTCTGCTCCTCTGCTCCTCTGCTCCTCTGCTCCTCCGCTCCTCTGCTCCTCCGCTCCTCCGCTCCTCCGCTCCTCCGCTCCTCCGCTCCTCTGCTCCTCTGCTCCTCTGCTCCTCCGCTCCTCCGCTCCTCTGCTCCTCCGCTCCTCCGCTCCTCCGCTCCTCTGCTCCTCCGCTCCTCCGCTCCTCCGCTCCTCTGCTCCTCTGCTCCTCTGCTCCTCTGCTCCTCCGCTCCTCCGCTCCTCCGCTCCTCCGCTCCTCCGCTCCTCCGCTCCTCCGCTCCTCTGCTCCTCCGCTCCTCCGCTCCTCCGCTCCTCCGCTCCTCCGCTCCTCCGCTCCTCCGCTCCTCCGCTCCTCCGCTCCTCTGCTCCTCTGCAGAACTGCGATCGAGGCCCTGTGCCTGACACAACTCTTCACGTGGACGTCATTTGACTTGCCAGGGGGGAAAATCTTGAACCAATTGTCTGAGAGGACAACGTTGTTATATTTTAGTTGATAAAACTTTCTTTTTCAACCATGCAGTGTAACAGCGGTGTTAGCTTTGGCTGATTCTGATTGATGGGTCACCAAAGCACAACACCGAAAAGGAAAACCACATTAATTAACAACAGATCATTTCTTCAGAATATGTCCTCATGGACAGCCCCAGTGTTACTCTGTTTGAGTATTACTCTATACGCTGTTTAGAGGCAAATCAGATCGAGTTTCAATTCAGGAAATTCTTCCCGTGTTGTATTTTCTTTCGGTCAGGGGAGGCTTGTGCCTCGCGGCTGGGCCGGGCCGCACAGCCAACTCAGAACGCTCCATGAAAAGAGGCTTTATCTGCCAGTCATTCACTCTCATTACCCCGAACAACACCTTGCCAGAAACACTTACACTTTACATTCATCAAAAAGGCCCCGTTAATGATCTGCAATTGAAATGAGTGTGTAGCTGCTGGTTTGACAGAACACATGGCATGTCCAGTATACACAAACCAAAAATAAAGTCTAAACTTTCCCAGGGAGATTTTCTATTACTGAAAAGGATTTTGGTGGGGGAAACAATTAAAGCCTTTGTGATAAGAAATAGTTTTGTTTATGTCATGTGCTACCATCGACATAAAGATTTTATAACCCTGTTTGGTGCCCTTGGATAATCCAGCAACAAGCACAAACAGTGGCATAAATCACCCTCTGGCTGCGTTTCACCCCTCCGGCAAAGATCTTTTGCTGAATCAAGTGTTTGGCAGAGAAAACAAACCCCTAGCTTTAACAACCCTATAACTGCAACATCAGGTGTTGCATCAGGCACCTTTGACGGCGTGCAGCGGGACAGAATCAGCTTTGGGGCGGGCCACCACACAGGCCCAATTCCCTAACCGCTCAGCCATCTGACCCCCCATGTGCTGTCAGCGCTGCGTGCTTTGGTGGTGTCAGGGCTGTCCTGTCTGCCCGGCCGCCGAGAGAGCAGGGCGGAGGGTCAGCTTGTGAGACGTCCAGGGTAAGTGAGCAGGGCAGGAACCACAACACCATGCTGCCATTAGGGGTTCTGTTCCAGCAGCACAGAAAGCTTACTAAACAAGAACAGGGAGAGAGAGAAGGAGGGGAGGGAGGGAGGGAGGGAGGGAGGAGAGAGGAGAGAGGAGGAGAGAGAGAGAGAGAGAGAGAGAGAGAGAGAGAGAGAGAGAGAGAGAGAGAGAGAGAGAGAGAAGAGAGAGAGAGAGAGAGAGAGAGAGAGAGAGAGAGAGAGAGAGAGAGAGAGAGAGAGAGAGAGAGAGAGAGAGAGAGAGAGAGAGAGAGCGAGAGAGAGAGAGAGAGCGAGAGAGAGAGAGAGAGAGAGAAAGGGGGAGAGACAGAACAGAGAGAGGAGACAGCCAGAGGAGTAGGTGAAAGACAGAGAGGAGACCGCGAGAGACAGACAGCCAGAGGAGTAGGTGAGAGACAGAGGAGACAGCGAGAGAGAGACAGCGACTGTACCAGCAGAGTGCAGATGACAGAGAGGGCGATGCATCGCGCGTTCCCGGAAGCCGCGGCTCCAGTTGGCAGGTTGTCCTCCAGACCCGTTAGCCCTCCCAGGTCCACGTGTTTAGCTCTTCGGTTTCCCTTTCTCTCCCACCCTCTCTCAATATTTTCTAATGCCACTGAAGAATGTTCTAATGTTGTTTAAGTAGTGGAGCAGCCACATCCAATGAGTATAGCACTGCTGTTATTCTTTCACCTGATACTGAGAAGGACTGTGGAGGGGGCTGTGCCCAGCAAATACCTCTGAGTCCTTCCTCTTCTCCTCAGATCACTGACAACAACCTGCTCCATGAAGATTCACCAGAGAGCTAGGAATACCGAAACCTACTGTACTAATCACACAAGCCTCGCGGAGAGGAAGACTGTACTGTCGCAATGATAGTTCCCTGATTAAGTATCCTTTTCACAGTAGGCTCTCTATCAGTCAGTTTCATATGCCGTATATACTGTTGCTTCTAAGCTATAACAGGTACAGCAAGGTACAGCACATTGAACATTTAAATGGAGAATAATGAGAAATAAACCTAAAAACTTTGAATTTTGAATGCCTCTTTGTCTGAAACATAGCAGTAACCTAAGCAGCTCTTCTGTGGGGCCAGAATGGTGGGCCAGGCTGGTGGGCCAGGCTGGTGGGCTCCGACAGAGCTGCTCTGCTCTGGACCGTAGATCTTCCTCAGGATTTATACATCAATAAACAGAGAGCCCACAGCCTGGCCACCGCCATGGCAGGGAAGGTGTAAACTACGAAACCGCAAGACGGGGTCCGTGCCACACAGGGCTCTGGCACACCACTGAGCTCCGGCTGCAGAGACAGGGAGCCCCTCGGTAAAGTCTGACCCGGCGTTGTAGACTATATAACCTCTATCCTGCTGTCTGCTAAGGTAATAATTCCTGCTGTTGTCACCCTGGTGCCTCAGTAGCATTCAACTGTAGCTGCCCAATGAGCGTGTAACACACTCCGGCGTCGCCGTGACACCCAGAGACTCACCCAGAGGTCTTCGGGTCCAGTGATAAAGTGAAGTGTCCATGGTAACTAATGATAAGGTAGAGAGACCAGAACCGGTCCAGAACAGTCGTTCGCTTGGGCCTGTGTTTGTTTTAACGGACAGTGAGGCATAGTGAATACAGCCATGCTTGGCACATCTGTCTCCTGGCTCTCCTAGGGCTGGGTCCTGGCACTGTCTGTGTGTGTGTGTGTCGTGACTGCCAAGGACGGGCCAGGCCGCAGTGAACAGTAACACTGTGTGACTGTGTGAAATGTGCCCCTTGGGCTGAGGCACAGTAGGGACACAGGCCCTTTGAAAAAGGGGCTTAATGGCTAACAGAGCTGCTTCACTGCACACGCTCAGCAAATCTCACCAGTTAGTCGCCGAACCACGCTTGACAGAATGGAACGCGGATAGAACCTCGCCGTTGCGACGTGCGTTGCGCAAGGACATACAACAGTGGGGGAAAGGTGGATCACATGGGGTAAAAAAAAAGAAGGGAAGTACCAGGTCAATTCTTTCAACCATGTACATTAAATATAACTTCTTCTTCTTCTGAGGCCCTCTCCGTTCCCACAGTGTGCCTGTCTTCTCTGCAGGGCTGTAGGTGGCGAGGGCACATCTGGTGCACTGCTGGAGACGCACAGCTGATGATTATTGCAGGTAAACTAGCTTATTACCCGTTTGAAAATGAGGGGCCAAGGACGCCAACAGGGACAGCCGTATTTCACCTTAATGCACACCAGGTTTCAACACCTTTGACACGGAAGAAAGAAAAAAAGATCTGTCACTAACTCGACTGTAGCTGTAGATATTCAAGAGGATAAAAATATACTTTGCTCATATTTTGCCTCAATGTGTCAAGGTGTGCTGTCCTGTGGCTCTGTTTGAAGGGTGATGTCATAGTGTGTGTAGTTGGTACACACATATACATATTTATTTAAGTTATTTAAAGAAAAATCCACGTAACAGATTTCTCGTTTCTGCTGGTGAACAGATCAAGGATTGTGTGCCCGGTTTGGGCTCTGGGATCTCTCTAAGTTGCAGCCAATGATCTTCAGAATGGGATGTTTACTTTTCACTGTGGTTCCAACGCCAGCCAAAGGAGCCCTGGAATCAGGAGACCTGCAGCCAGAACGGAGCTAGAACTAACAGCAGCCTGTTTGTTCAGCAGCTGTTTAGACAGGTGAACCCCTCCTCATTCAGGCCTGTTTCTGCTTACTCAGAGGATTACAGGTAACATTATAGAACTGTCAGACCTTTAAAACTCACGGTTTTGACTTAACAACTCCAACCACCAAAAATAGGCATTGAAAGGAAAACGGGGCTCTCGAAATGTTGTAGTAGAAATATTGCGTTACTCTACATTGAGCCTATACCGATCCTACAATATTTCTAATATAGTTTGTGAATATTCCATAATATTGATCATTTTAAATAATGCTTGTCCTTGCAGACATGTAATGACAAAACCAAAAGCATCTAAGCTGTGAAGTGATGCAGTGTTGGTATAGGATAATCATCCCTATTTTTGCAATGAAAGCTCCTTAATCAGGTCCTGGTCGTGAAACGCTTTAATGAACCACTTTACTAGGATTTCTCTTTACAAGCTTCCCGTGATGAGAAGAAAACGTTGAGACCGGCCCTGTACGCCACAGCATTGGAAAAAAATCAGACCAAAAAAATAAAAAAATAAAAAATAAAATATAGACGTTTAATGAGAACAAGTAGATTCATAACAGGGCAAGCTGTCAGGGACATTTTCCACTGTAAACATCAGCCGAGGAGGAAAGCGCAAATGAGCAACGAAGCAGCTGTTAAACTTTACAAGGCTGCAGCAATTTATTCATACATTAAACGAGTAAAACTTCATAGATGTTGTTTACTTGAGGTCATACATGACAGGCTGTGTTCTGAGGGCATGGAGGCAGGGGGGCCAGACAGCGGGACACCCCCCCTCTGGCATTCCATCCTTCGTTCTGTTTGTCAGACATGTTCAGACAATGTGAGTAAACTTGTAAAAAAATTTACACACTGAGGTAAAGTTGTTAAATCCACAACAAACCAACGTCAATCAAGCTTCTGGCACACAATAATACACTTGTTCGGTGGGCCACTTTACACAGGACTGTAGGACTGTGCCATTTTAGTTACAGCATGCTATCCTATAATAGAAGTTAAATGCATTGACCTTTATAATGGTAACTTAAATAGCGAGTTTGAATGATTGGGGCCAGTCACCCTGCGAGTGGTGTCCATACCCCCAGGAGCCAAGGAAGGGATGTGAGATGATCTGAACCCGTGCTTAGAAGGAGACCTCTCCACATGTCTGATGCTGTCCAGGCCTGGTCAGCCTGTCACATGACTGACCTGTGGCCACCAGCGTTTGTTATTATTCCTGTCACATGCCTGGAAATGTATCCATCTGTAGGCCTCCGACCCCAACATCTCTATCACAACACGGCATGTATCATTACATAAACAACAAGCCAAGTCAACAAAGATATGTTATTCACAACTGTGTTTTGTGCCATCTCGTTGATTACAGTGGGTGCTGAACGGATATCGCACCTTCCAAGAATCGTTCAGTTCACCGTTAATATGAAACCTCTAAAACAACTGCCTGTTACGACAGCCAACAATTTCAGACAAGCTGCAACAGACTCATATTTACAGCACATAGCCCAGAGCACAAGCTCGTGTCTGCATCCTAGACTAGAGAACTGGATGTCTAGTATGGCTACCAGTAACTGCAGAGTCAGTAAAGTAACATACTTAAAAAAAGGGAGGCCTTCTGTATAAGGTACCTCTGTATGCAAATCATAGTCCCAGGTTTGTTGTGACTCGCAGGAAAAACAATACATTTACACAGATTTATTCATCAGACGCTTTCATCCAAAACATACCAAAAATTCAGTGCAGCCCGATAATCAAAGACTGATACAAACCTATCAAGGTATTTTACGTATCTTCATGTAGACATGATAAAGCTGGCGCCTCTTGAGGCAGCAGTGACCACCTTCTTCAGTCCACCTCTGTTGTGATGCGTACACTGGAGACAGATCCTTCTATTGAGCAGGAACGAAAGCTGGAACATAGAGAGAGCGTATTTTTTCGGTGGGTGAAAAGCTATTTCAATTGCTGTCCAGGTTTGAAGGGTGACGGCATGCCAGCTCTACTCTGCTCCCTCCCCCCCGGTGTGTGTGTGTGTGTGTTTGTACAGGTGCGCGCGTGATGCATGTGTTACAGCCACTGTGTGACTGAGCACTGACCCACTTCCAGGGGTTTGGCACCGGCGCACTGAAACCTCTGCCCTCAGCGGAGAGGCCGCGGGCCACGCTAACAAACAGTCCTCTGTCACGGGCCGGGCTGGGCCCCGCTGGACTCCACTCACGTCGGACCCTCGGTGTTACTGAATATCAATTATCTCCAGCTGAACATTGGAGGGGTTAGATAAACGGGTCTGGTGAGACATCTCAATTCACCATGCCCCACATCCCCACATGGAGTGTGTGTTTTCCCTAATGTGCGTGCACCCGTACTGCTTACGTACCTAGGCACACACACACACACACAGCACCCCACGTGATCTACGGGGAAAGCATACACGGGAGTGCACATAAATTCCTCCCGTCAAGCACATTGTCTGCGAGAGCCCTGTAGGGAAGGGCTGGCATGTGCCGCTGTTGCTGCCGCTGTCATACCTCGCACCCCGCGGGACTGGGGCACCACGTCCAACACTCACTGGTCTACGACATTGACACACATCATAAGGTCGAAACAATAACATTATCATTCACGTTCTGGGATGTCAACACAGCAACAAGCCCAGAAACAGTTGGCGCGTTGGGGTGGGGTTGGGTATGGGCCCACAGCTGGTCGTCATGGCAGCCTGTCAGTGTCGGTAAACTGCACGCAGACCCCCTGCCTGGAGGGTACGGTAAACACCCTGTCCCGTGTGGACACGTCTCTCTTAACCAGACCTGCAGAGAGAGAGGGGAGAGAGAGGGGAGAGAGAGGGGAGAGAGAGGGGAGAGAGAGGGGAGAGAGAGGGGAGAGAAGGAGAGAGAAGGGGAGGGAGAGAAGGAGAGAGGAAATCATTTACAGACTAAAAATCTCATACATTTTTTATATTTAACAACAAAGTCCGGGATATAGCAGAATCACAACTGTGTTCAAGGAGGCCACTAGATGTCTCACTGCTTCCTCAGTGCTGCTAAACAGTGCCTCCACACAACAGCACACAGCCCCTGTGCCAGGCCCCAGCCCTGCAGCACACCTACCTACAGCTGCAGAAAGACCACTAGCTATGCATGCAGTGCACCCTACACTACAGCCCTACACATTGGAAATCCAGCCCCAGCAGATCCCACTACTCCTTCCCGTAGGTGGGTATTATTTACCAGAACTTTTCAGTCAGATTATTCTGTTCGGTTGGTCTGTGTGAGATTGAACTGGTCATGGAAAGGCACCAGCTGCCAATCTCAGAGAGGGCAGGCGGTGCAGGGTCTGGGCTGAGGAGGGCCTGTTTTAGGCCCGTGGAGCAGGTTTTATGAACCTTTAGGCTACAAAGCCAGTCAGACAGAGCCACTTCTGGCAGCCCCAGAGGCCCAGTACTAGCTTCCCAGTGCCATACTGCACACACAGCGCTGGAACGTACACAGAAGGCCAAACGTCATTGATGCCTTGTGGCTTTCACAGACGAGGAATTGCCCAGTGGGAGAGCGGATGAGTTCTGTCTAGCCGGTGGGTCTAACCGACCCAAAGTCCGGGAAGCCCTACGCAGTCCAGGAGCTGGCTACTAGCGGGTCCTGCATGAGTGAACCTGTCTCCATGCTAGCTCCCTGCACGGGAACTGCCAGACCTCTGCTCTGCGTCTCCGGCCTCTAAATTACAGTGCTGTGTGTTTGATGGCTGCTTGGCACTGACGCGTTCCCACACCTGAGAGCAGCTCAACGGAGCCAGCCTGATTATAGCACTGCTGCTGCTGCTGTTGGACAGGGAACCGGCACTTTGGCCTTCCAGTGATGTTCAAGATCCAGACCCCCTCCCGGTGAATGGTCGAGCATATGTGCGCGCGTGTGTGTGTTTTTTTCATGGTGTTGGAAAACTGCATCCTGACAGCCCTTTCCAAAACAAGTGAGTCTGTGACATTAGGGGGGTTTGAGGGGGACTGGGTCTGGAGCTTGCCTCCCCCCGACCTCAAACTGGAGCATGATGGGAAGACATACGAATCTGGGAGTTGACGACGACTTGTCAAAGTGACTGTGACACTGTGGTGAGGAGCGAGCTTGTGGTAAACACACAGCCAAATGCCAAAGACTAATGGAAGAAAACAAGAAAATATGGACGTGAGACAGACTAGACTGGCCCCTCCCTCCCTGTCCTCGCTGGTAAACACAGTGTGCAATTGAGAGCAATCTTCTCATGAGATGTTGTGTTTTTAAAGAACTGCCGTCCCTTAACACACAACTCAACACAAACCATCTGGTGTCGATCTGAAGCAAGGTGCTGCCCACCACTGACTCTGTCAGCTTCCCACCTTGAGCTGACCCCTTCCACAGACCTCTCCTCTTCCCTGGGCCTTCATACAGCCACCAGCACAAGCCAGAGAGAAAGCTGAAAACTGAATTCCTGATCTGCATGTGGTTATCAGCGCGGCGACCAAAACCTCTACTGGCCCTGCATCAGATGAAGGTCTGGCGTTCAGAGTTTGTTGGAGCATGAGAGAGGCGCGATCCAAAAGCCGCTCAGTCAAATTGGTGTCAGCTGTGAAGTGAGATCTCCCTGGACCGGAGGAGCCCATCTGAGAAAGGGTTGGAGATGTGGAGATCTCTTGGAGGCTGGGAGGAGCCACAGCTTGGCTCGGTTCACACGATCAGATGAAGTTGTCCGGATTTGCTGGGGAATGATAAGGGGCACTGAAGTCTGCGGTTTGTGGCTGGAGTGTAATGTGTGCTTAGGATGAAGCAGCATGGAGTGTCTGTGGTAGCAGAGAGGGACCAAGGGATGCAGGGCTGGAGGGCTGGAGGGTAAAGTGGTGGAGGAGACCTGAGGCTGGTGCTGGGGCCGAGGCTGAAGCACGCGTTGTGATCGGGGCCTAGAGTGCGGCTCCTTCCTGTCTCAGACAGGATGTGGGGTATCCTGTCTGGCTGCGGGAGAGGAGGACGGCCAGCTTCAAAGGAGGGAGGAAGTGGGCAGGGGATGGGGAGCGGTGGGCAGGGGACGGGGAGCGGTGGGCAGGGGACGGGGAGCGGTGGGCAGGGGGAAGTGGGCAGGGGATAGGGAGCGGTGGGCAGGGGATGAGGAGCGGTGGGCAGGGAGGAAGAGGAGGGCTACAGCACACACAATGGATTCCTCAGTCTGTCCTGAATCCCAGCACAGGGCTCTCTTCATGAGGACAGGTAGACAGAAAGCAAAGCACTTTATTTTCAGACAAGGATGTTATTCTGTTGTTCCAGCTCATTGGAGGAGGACAGAGGTCACCTGTTTCTCCTCAAAACACTCATGATGGACACACTGTAGAAACCCTTCAAGTTTATGAATGGAATATTAAAATGGGATGAATATCATTCCCACTGAGAGACTTACTGTAAGTACTTCAATAAAAAGGCCAGAGTTTCTCTACGGCTCCATGATGTTGGTGAGGCCATCTAAAAGAGTTTGACATATTCTGACTTCAGAAATATGTGCAGTTGGCACAGAGAGAAGGTCTCTATTCCCCTGGCATCTGAGTCATCCAATAGATGCCTAACATACTGCACAGACACACACACACAAACACATGTGAGTGCAGGGGGAAAGGAAGAGAGAGAGAAAGACATAGAAAGAGATTCCTTAATAAGCCCTTTCACAGAAATAAGTGGGCTGACAAATGCATTACAATGCTTGTCTTGTGAACTGACATACAGTAGATCAAAGCCCAGCAGTGAGAAAAGCAGCGTTAGGATAGGGTAATTAGCACTTTGGAGATTAAACACCTTGGCTCTCCTTCACTGTAAAACTTCATGCCTCCACATGTGTGAGCCATTATTTCCCCCATGACCCCAGTGTGCAGGCCTGCACGGCACACAGCCTGACTGGATCAGTGGGCGGACTCGGCTTTCAGCAACCCTGGGCACAGGAACCACTATTTTTAGGTCCTAGTCACACTACAAGCTGCTGCTAATAAGACAGGTTAACCATGGAGCAGGCCTCACACCCACACAAGCAGGAAGAAAACACCAGAGAGAGCTGTGTTCTCTCTTGCCAGGCCACTAGAATGTTCCGAGAAATGTTAATTGATGGCAGTACTTTGATTACAATTAAAATGAAAATGGGTTTCTGAGATTGGGTATAAAAACGTAGGTATAAATGATCTTGTCTTTAGCGTGGATCTCCTTCGATGGTTTGGTCATAAAAAATAAAAAAAACCTTGTTCTTGATTCTGGAGCTACAAGATATTCTTACAGTATGTCCCAGGCAACATGCTGTCCCTGGACTGGGCTCTCTCCCTGGCAGTGAGAGGACAGGGAACACCGCGTTTACGACCTCTGTCTGTTGGCCTGGCTCTTACATACTGTACTCATGACTGTCTGTCACCTC
>NC_085045.1:3325214-3367408 GCF_963692335.1 Osmerus eperlanus | reverse complement strand
GGGTAGAGTGTGGAGGTGTTGAAATGGCCCATTGAGCCAGAATGCCAGCTATACAGAGAAGATAGGACCGATCTGTCCACAGCATACTGCATAACTCCCAACCAGCTCTCCCACCAACACACACACTCTCCAGGGTCAGTCAAAACATTCCCTTCTCCCCTGCCGTAGCATAACGTCCAACAGGATGAATAGCTCAGATCAGGCCGCACTGGTGCTAAAAAAGAAAAACAAAACAACATATTCACTTTTGTTATTCTCCACACGAAGCAGCAAGACGTCAGGAGAGTTTTAAGTGTTTCAGTGTTTTGCATCGATTCCGAACCCCAGTGCCCTTGTATTGTCACCGCTCGTGTTGACGCCTATTGTTAGACCGGTGGAAGAATCCGTCTGTCAGAAATGCCACGTCTTTAATGGAGGGAGAAAGAATGGAAAACCCCCACAAAGATATCATTGTTTCTCAGTTCTGTAAAAATGCCTATGGAGATGTTGCTGCAGGAAAACCCAGAGGACTGTGGGTGAGGATTCAGAGGGCCAGTGCCAAGGAGGAGGACACTGCCAGCTAGCAGAGGGTGAACTCTTACACAGCGTTAAGTCTTCTCAGAGCCAGGGTAGAGCCTGTCGAATGAGGAGAGGGGTTTTAATGGTTTCTCCTGTGTAGCCTTGAACTGAATGTCTCTGTTCGGTCCATTATCAAACGATGTGATGGGACCGGACAATATGGGCAGAAATGTGTGAACATCATTTTGAGAGAGACAGAGAGACAGACAGAAGCAGAGACAACGAGGGAGAAAGAGACTCTGACAGGGACACAGAGAAAGCAAGATACAGAGAGAGACACGCAAGAGAGTTGTAACAAGGGGAGAACGACACCCGTGTTCAGCAGCCTCAGTTCAGGATGGAGCTCGAGCACGCGGAAGCTATTTGCAGCTCGACCACACCCTCACAGGAAGGAGCCCCAAGGGCCCCCACTTCCTGTCCGGATCCAACATGGCGGCTCTCTCCTGAGGGGCTCATTATCAGCACCAGCGCTTCACTTCCACCACCTGAGCCTCCTTATCGTGCCACCTGATATACCTGCTGGCCAACTGGCTAGCTTCCCTGAATTATTTTGTTGACATTCCAGTACAGCACCAGCAAACATATCCTCAACAAACAGGTGTGAAAAGAAAAGAGGTAACAAACCAATCAATCAGAAACATGAGTCAGATTTTTCACGTTGTTCAAACTGCCAAAATCAAATATCATTTGTATGGCCCTTTTTCACAATCAATGTCAACACACCTGCTGTCGCTCACAGACAGAGCAGTGACTAACCTGATGCCGGGTCCCATGATGACTCGGTGCGTGGCCTGGGCTGGCCGTGGCGGAGGTGAGACAGGTCTGGCAGAGCGCGGGGCGGGGCCTCCGTCAGTCGAGGATGTGTCAGCGGGAGTTCACCTCGTGGTCGAGCGAACTCGGAGACCACATCAAACGTCTCTGCCCGACCCGCGTGCCCTCACAGACCCGTTTGTTATTCTCTCCCAGAGGTTAATTACAGTGGACCTTCAAAGAGACTAGCTATCTGTAAGGAATTTGAAAAAGCTGAAGTTTGGAATTTCAGTCAAGCCCAACGAAAAAAAACAAACAGCCCAATCAATCGGTACACACAAGTACACACTGCTAATTTACACATTCCTTCATTGTGGTTTGTGGGGGTTTAATGATAACTTAATATCTTGTCTAACTAAAACTGGTTGTGCAGAGGCTGCCACTTCCCTAATCCCATCACCAGAAGGTCTGTCTTACCTCTGACATGGCTAGAATCCATACCGTTAAAACAGATAGAGAGAGAGAGAGAGAGAGAGAGAGAGAGAGAGAGAGAGAGAGAGATGAGAGAGAGAGACGAGAGAGAGAGAGAGAGAGAGAGAGAGAGAGAGAGAGAGAGAGAGAGAGAGGAGAGAGAAGAGAGAGAGAGAGAGAGAGAGATGAGAGAGAGAGAGAGAGAGAGAGAGAGAGAGAGAGACTCAGTGCCTCCAACGGTCTAACAGCAACCATGGTTTATGTCCGTGGCTGTGTCATAACTCTGTGAGGAAAGCTGATAGGAGGAGGGGAAGGGGAGGAAAGTGGGATTCTACTGTACGGTGGGCCTGCAGTGGTATAGAACAAGGTGTGGGATAGAGAGAGAGAGAGAGAGAAAGAGAGACAGAGAGAGAGAGAGAGAGACACACAAACACTCAGTGCCTCCAACGTCTAACAGCAACCATGGTTTATGTCCGTGGCTGTGTCATAACTCTGTGAGTGGCGACAGTGTATTTGAGGGCCTGTTGGTGTCCCTGGGCACCCTGGCAGCTCTATGAATAGGCAGCTATTTGTGTTTGTGTAACTGAATCCAGGGTTCTTTATGACTGTTTACCAGTGGTGGGAGTCACACTCAGGGTTTCAGAACTATTGGGTGTCACAAGCAAAGAGTGTCCAACCCTCACCGGGCCTAGCACGCTCCCCTAACATTGTACAGCACTCTCCTCTTACTCTAATAAGGCTCTCAGGGCTTTCAGGCCACCAGCAGGTGTGTGTGTGTTTGTGTTTAAGCGCGTGTGTGACTGTACAGTTCATGTATTTCTGTGTTTATTATCCCAGTTGAGGGAACAGGCGCGACTTATTGCTTCTACGGGTCCAGTGTGTTTCTTCAGTGGTGCTTGAGTGTGTGTGTGTACACCTGTGTGTGTGTTGTGTATGTCTGTGTGTGTGTGTAAGAACGACACTGAAGTACACGAAGAAAGTAAAGGTTGTGTTTGCGTCTCACGTGTTTGAGAGCAAGTAGGGTGACTGGGCTCCTCACAGGGCCAAGCCGACCTCTCTGGGTTTGAATACTTCCTCGGTGTTGTTTTATGGGTCTGCATTAAATGGTGCCACATGCTATCAATGGACTCTCACACATGTCGAGGAAATGTTTACTCTAATGCCTTCCAGTTATCAGTGAAATGCCTGATTTAAGAAAACAATGAAGTAAATCGATGAAAATCCAGGCTGTTCTTCATGTGGATCCATAAAACACGTTAGAACTATGACGGGGATCCGTGCGTTCCTCTCGGGGACAGACATGGTTAGGTTGGGTCAGATGGCTGAGCAGTTAGGGAGTCGGGCTGTTTATCAGAAGGTTGCCGTTGTTCGATTCCCGGCTGTGCGAAATGACGTTGTGTCATTGGGCAAGACACTTCACCCTTCTTGCCTCGAGGAGAATGTCCCTGTACTTACTGATAGTCGCTCTGGATAAGAGTGTCTACTAAATGTAAAATGTAAAATGTAAATGTTATGCTTTCCGTGTGTCAGGGCCCCAGCATCTGGGTAAGCAGGGTGTGGTGCCAGGGGTGTGGTACCAGGGACCTGCGATGGACTGGACTGTGCAGGTGTGAGTCACTGTCTGCCTCCTATCTGTGCAGCTCAACCACCCACCGGTTCATGGGTGTAGGCTTGGCACCCATCTAAATCGTTAGCATGACGGGACCTGCCAACACACACCCAGACCGCCTGTGCTAACGTGTCTCGTACACACCGGTGTGTGTGTGTGTGTGGGTGGGGAGGAACAACAGCGCAACTCGTTGGAGCTGAGTTGACAACTATTATATGAAACACAATGAGCCTGTCACCTCCATCAACGTGCGCCACAAATCACAGGGTGTAATTAATGGTGGCGGTACACTAAGTGACAGGCAAACGGCTCACTAGAATCCTCTTTTGTGCACGTCTGAATGACACAGAAAAGGGTGTTGCTGTCAGTGATGTCAAGGCAAACTCCCAGCTTCCAGTCCCCTGAACGTACTCTCAATCCGTCTAGTCCTTTTCTCCGTCACTTGTTTGTCACTCCTGCCAAAATAGCCTGCACGTTATTCCTGTTGGCATGATGAAAACGATTTCTCCTCGGGGAAACAGAAGGTGACATTCTGTGCCGTGTAAAGAGCAGACATCTTTACACCTCTGCTCCATTAACACTCTGTCAGACGGGCTCCATGTAAATCACTGGACGCATCTTCCAGCAATCAGCCCGACCAACCGTACCCCCAGGAGGAGATTTCAATGACTTGGCAACGGAGTAGTGACGGTCTTAAATATATCCATCAGCAGTAAATCTTCATCAGGTTTATGGGCTGACAGCGCTGAGAGATGGGAGAGGGAAGACTGTCCTTCAGATGCCCCTCTTCTCGCTGGCTCTCTTCTGGTTACTTCTGCATCTGCCTGAGGAATCCACTAGAAACATACAGGCCGCTACAACAGGGGGAAAAAAAGCCAAAACGACCATCTCTCCAGGCCTCTTGAATAGCAGAAACCACAAAAAAGAAACTCTTCACCGTTCCATTTAGGTTAAGGGATGACTGGGAAACATTTACTTCCCACCAATTCACAATTTGGAGCAATTAAACCCAGCGTGATCTTCCATGTCTGGGGGAGTATGGAAGCAATTGAATCTCTCAGGAACCAGAACCCGGTCCACTCCCAACGACACACAGGGGAGAAACAAACTCACAGTGTTGACCCTGGCTGACACATTCTAAATGGACTTTCTACAGTGATGGAGCGATTTCACTACTCTGTCGCAAACAGACAACAAGAATTGTAATACTACTACAGGGAGCACAGGAGACTATGTGTAGCTAAGATGGCTCTGGAGTGAGGCGTTTATTGCCGTGGATGTCAGCTGAGCTCGGGTATGCCTTTGTTAATTAGTAGGACGCACACTGTAACACTCAAAAGTCTTAAACGTTTAAAACATGCAGAGGCTCTGCTCTGGATAGAAGACCACCTCTGAAGAGAGCTGCCACCACTTCCTTTGCCACCATCCACAAAAATGTTCATATGAACTCCAAATTACACGGTGGAGCGAGGCCGAGCAGAGGCTGAAGTATTGGAGGAGGCTGAGGCAGGTGCTGAGGCAGAGGTTGAGGCAGGGGTTGAGGCAGGGGTTGAGGCAGGGACTGAGGCTGGGGCAAACCTAGAAAGAGAGGCAGTTTCAGAGGGAGAAGCAGTGGGAAGCCCTCTTGCAAAGTGAAAACAGCACACCATCTTTTGTAAACTTGGCTGTGGGACACTCAACTAAATACTCAATAGAGGTTTCACCGATTGATCCAGTTGAACTGTTGAAACAGGCTGGAACAAGTCCTTTATCAGCAAAACGCTGACTGGGCAAATACGTCTGAATCATGTGTCTGGATCTACTGACTGTGTAAATCTGTCGTATTAAACTTGCAGTGAGAACCACTATCTCTCCATCATCACGTATGCCAAAGATGGCTCTAAGCTAAGCCCAGGGTCTATAAGTCACAACTGAAATGTAATAACTCACAGACACTGTTATTACTGCAGAAAAACAAAGTAGTAAATACTGTTTAATACAGTGATGACGCAGACAAGAACTCAGATCCATCACAAGACTCTCATTGACAAATAACATAAACTCCCACTGCAAAGGCACAGCAGCATAAAGACCATAAAACATGTCTAGTTTTTAAATCAGTCAAAAAGAAAAATGAATGACCCTGGCCAAACCCGTCATATTAAATTAATTAGCCAAACCCTTACAGTAGAGCAGTGCACTGAAAGTGGCATTTAAAAAGTCGTTTGTAATTCTGTTGAACATAAAACTTGAGAGCTTGTTTGAACTCCTCCCCATTCTCATTTCTCTCTGTGGTATTTTGGCTTTGTGAGGGATAATAAAGACCTATGAAAATGGATCAAGGAAATGGATTGGCTGGCACAGAACACGCAGAATAAGAACATACGTCTTAAACGCTGGTCTCCTCTCCAAATCAAATAGGGCCCCAGTTCACAGGGGCGGGAGAGGGAGAGTGCACTTGCCACAATATTCGGGTTCTTTATTGCTAGCATATGTACAGACAGTACCAATCCTATTATGGATTAGCTCCATGGCTACCGAGAGGCCACACCACTGTGTGTGTGAACACAGTGGTGTGAAAATATTATCACAGTACAAAGACAGGACCTGAGAGGGAGAAACTATGAAAGGACTTCCTCCCTTCTGATTGCCGACTTCCTGTAATGGTCTGCCTGTGTTCCTGCTTGGTCCTTACAGACAGACAGACAGACAGACAGACAGAGGGTCAGACAGACAGACAGACAGACAGACAAAGAGAGAGACAGAGAGAGAGACAGAGAGAGAGTCAGAGAGAGAGACAGAGAGAGAGTCAGGCAGGCAGGCAGGCAGGCAGACAGGAAGAGTGTCAGACTGGCTGTGTTGCTGTTGGAAGTCCGTCAGCGCAGGCCTGGGGGTCAGTCAGGGTCAGCGAGGAGTGGTGGGACAGTGGTCAGTCCCTCACCTCAGTCCAGCCCCACACAGCTGAACAGACTCCCTGCCAAAACCTTCTGCTGAGACCAAGCTCACGGCTCACAGTAACCCTCATATCCTGTGAAAACCCAGCACCCCCCCCCAGGCCACGGCAGTAGCACACGATCTCTCCATCAACCTGAGCTGGTTTGGAGTCAAGTCCCATCGGCCTGTTTGAAGGTCTGTGTCCCAACGTGGAGCCGGGAGCCTTCAGACAGTCTGACCTGCTTAAAGAGAAACACGTCCTGGAATGTGGCCGCTCTCTGTCTAACTACTGGATACATTACACCAGATCACACTGCCTCACCAGGGCAAACTTCACTACAACGGTGCCTCCTTCTCCTCCATAATGTCATGTCCAGCTCCTCAAAGTATTTAGAAGCTGCGGCAATCATAACATCGTCTTGTATCACGGATTTGGTTTGCGTTTCGCTGTTTTTTCCGCACACGTGGACGAACCGAAAGCCTGTCTCCAGCCGAACCCGAACCCAGGAGCAGCGAGGGAAGAGATGGTTCACTCTGCCAGAGTTCAAAACTCCCACTGTGACTCAACCCCTCTGTCAAAACACGGAGGGCCCGCGCTGCAGTCTCAACTGAAATGAAGCAAGGAATCTTTTAGCAGCAGCTGAATGTTTATGGAGATGTCTCCAAGCTCCCACACTTTGTTCTCATATATGGAAACTGGTTGGGTGAAGTTCATTCATGAAACAGGTCCTTATAACAGTCAAGGTGATGCCATAGGATGCCCTGGTATGATCTGAACAAATATAAAATGTGAATACTGTGTCTAAATGCCCAATTTGTTCTTTTGTCTATCTCTCCTCATACTGTCCCCAGATGTGTATCTGGTTGTATTAGTGGTTGTATGTGTGTGTGTGTGTGTGTGTGTGTGTGTGTGTGTGTGTGTGTGTGTGTGTTTGAGCTCATGTCCAGGTTTAGCAAGATGTGTCAAGATTTGCAGCATTGCACAGTAAATACTCCCACACTTCATGTGTGTGTCTGTTTGTGTGTGTGTGTGTGTGTGTGTGTGTGTGTGTGTGTGTGTGTGTGTGCATAAGCAGACATGTGGTGTGTTTACGTGTGTACAGGTTGGGACAAGGACATCTAAACACAGGTTGTTTAGGCCCAGCTGTGTTGAGCAACAGCTCTGAGATGTCTACAGATGGGCCTCTTACGCATCACTTCCTGCCCCGAGGCCCCGATACACAGACACAGACACAAGAGCGTCAGACACACACCGCTCCGACTCTGACTCACACGTCTAACCCTGCCACGGACCCCGGGCCCTCCTCACAACACACCACACCAGACCACACACTACACACCACACACAACACACCACAACACACACCACACCATAACACACCACACACACCACAACACACCACACACAACACACCACAACACACCACAACACACCACACCACACCAGACCACACCCTACACACCACACCACACACAACACACCACAACACACCACACCACACCACACACAACACACCACAACACACCACAACACACCAGACCACACACCATAACACACCACATCACACACCACACACCATAACACACCACACACACCACACCACACACACCACACCACACACACCGCCAGCCTGATCAGCAACAGCAGGGCTCTCTCCCTGTTCGGGGAGTGCTGGGTCTGAACAGGCTCCAGTGAGGGGCTCTCGGAGGGCTCAGGCCCGGTGTTTGGAGCTCTGTGCTGTTGGCTCGCTGCTGCGAAAATGTGATGGAGGGAAAAATGTGAGGAATTTGCTTTACTTTCATGTTGTTACTTGGCAAGGCTTTATCTTAGACACTTCCAGTCAAACATGCCACTGAAAAGGAAGACTTGAGACCATCTCTTATTTCCACCGCAGCTTAAACAGGCCGAAAAGCAAACATTCTCACGAAGAACCAGGCCCGACACACAGAGGAACCCACAGATAGACAGAATGACAAGCAGGCAGATAAACATACAATCCTTTCTGCTAATAGGCCTTCCCCACCGCACAGACCTGGAAGGAAGCATCAATCAGTGGACAAGCAGTCTATCTCCGAAAGTTCAAAGGTCAACACTTCATTTAAGAGGTAACCCCATACTGAGGCTGTTGACACGAAGGGGGGAAGAAAGAGAGAGAAAGAGAGAGAGAGCAAGAGAGAGAGAGGGGATAGAGGAAGCGAGGAGAGACAGAGAGCAGGGAGAAGGAGAGAACAAGAGAGAGAGAGAGGGGTGAGGCTGAGTGTTTCTGACAAGGGGGGACTGAGAGTGATTATGGAGCCACCAGCGGTCCTGGCTGTGTGGAAGGGTTCTGACAGAGGGCTCCCTCAGCTCAGCCCATGCTGCTCCAGTTACTCCACTCCAAATCAGGGGTGTCTCCCTCTACAGCGACGGCACCACCACCCACAGCCTGGCCCGCAGCTCCGCGGCCAGCTCGCCGAGGAGTCCGCTGTGGTCGGAGCTGTTTTGGTCTCGGGAAAGTATACTATACTGTGCTGTGCTGTATGGCCTTCCCTTGGGAAAGAGGGCTAGAGTTACTATACTGTATACTAAATGTGTTATTTCGCCTCATTCTTCGTCAACAATGTCGATCCTCTGAACTTCACAGATGTGCACGCCAGATTGCACAGACACATGCGCAAACACACACGCACACACTCCCTGAATCTGGGGGGGGGATTCCCTCCCAAAACATGGGCCCACAGCAGACATGGGTGGTCCACGCTGGTCATTATATCCCTGCAGGCGAAAAGGCAAACACAAAGCACCCTGGGAAACCGAGCCGTCCGAACGCAGCAGAACGACTGGTGGCTGTCACTCTGAAGAAAGACAGCGCTTTACCCCCTCCACGCTACACACTAACCTCCCTGGCTACCAAAACCTCACATATCACAAAGCGAGGCAGAGATAGCAATAAACAAGCAGTAATTCAAGGCAGCATCAACATTGAAACTGAGTTTTTATAGCCTTCGTAAGCCACACATCTCACTCTCCCTGATGGGAATATGGGAACTCAGATCACAGCATTTGCTGTGTTTGAACCGTGTGAGAAATCAGTCCTGTCTAATGTAAGTCTGGTAAATATTATCTTTGCAGAGATATAAATGTAATATGTTCTGTTTGTTGGAATGGTAAGTCCTCCATCTGCAAACAGAGAGACAGGAGTGGTTTCCCACCCTAGGGTAGCTCACAGTCTTGTTCAGACAACCAACCTGTTCAAACACTGCAGGCAAACAGGCTGCGCCACTGTCAGCGAGCACAGCTGAGGTTTGTTTACAGTTCATGAGAGCAGAGAGCCGGCTGAAGGCTCTGGGTGCTTTTTATAGAAGTGGAAATGAATATGTTTTTGGTGATGGATGGAGTAGTGCAACTGGTCTTCTCCTCTTGTCTCTTGGCCCCTCGGTGACACACACCTCCTCCATCTTCCTACGCTCTGGGCTCCTGCTTGCTCTGGTCCCCTTTGACCACTGACTCATCGTTTCTCAATGGTTGACAAAAGCCATTGACGCGCTGACACAAAGGACAGTTTGTGTCTCCGTCCTCACTCATTTTTCAGCGGATGGAATCTGTTGACCCTCCAGCGCCGAGGCCTTTGTGGGACGGCACATTGACGTGTGTGGACGTGTCTTATCTGAACCTGTTAATGATTGGTAGATATCGACACAAAGTGTTATTTGTTAACTTCCAACCTATCAACTGCCGTGCGTATTGATTCATGCTGTGGGCTTTACAATCACATTTCCTTCAATCTGTATCAATGCGGGATGGATATTGTACAATGTGTGATTGTAGGACAGTAAAACCAGGTCTGTCCTTTTATTTACCTATTGACTGTTAAAACAGACAAGGGAGGAAGTGAGAATGACACAGGAAGTGGCCAGCAGGTGAATCACTGATTACAGATCGGTGTGGATGAGCTGCTAGCATGCGAGGCTAACAGCTGTGCAGCCCTGGGGCGGGAGTGAGCGCAGTCCTGCTGGAGAGAGACACTAAACACTAAAACATGCCTGCACTTTGCTTTGTTCTGCAAACATGACTTGAAAGGAAATAGGTTTCAGGCACAATAAAGTAAAAAAAAAAATATATGTTTTGTCTTGACGAGCATTGCTGTGTCCTATTATCAGTTACTTCGATACTGTGTTATGTGTGCTTTGCATAGACGGACACTCCTAAAGTATTCCTAAATAACCAGATGGATCCACATGCTTAACCCTAGAGTGCTCTATCTTGGTATAGTCTGGGCAGGACTATCTCAGCAGAAAAAGGGAGGGGAAATGCAGGAAAAAACCATCCCTTGCCTAAACCTCTCTGCAAAGGGGGTCTCCAAACATTAAAACCAGATGCAGGCAAGCAAAGTGAGGTGCACTGCAAACTGGTTGTGGTCTGGATGGTATATATAGAAGCTGCCAGTATCATCCATCACCGAGTTAAGAAGAGATTAGCCCCTGAATGCTGCCCCTCAAACCTTAAACTGGGTTCACGATAACATGAACTATACTATATCTGTTACCTCAGTGTGGATGCACACAGTGTCTCGGACAGTCAAACTGTTTGTACAATGGACTAGTGTTTATGTCTGCATTGTGCAAAAAGCAAACTGTAGAAGGATCACCTGGGTGCTACATGGGCTGGGCAGGGGGGGCCGGGGCAGGGGGGCCGGGGCAGGGGGGCCGGGGCAGGGGGGCCGGCGGGCTGGGGAGGGGGCCGGGGGCTGGCGGGCTGGGGGCCGGAGGGTCTGAAGAGGAGTGCTGTGTTTGGAAACCACAGTGACGTGTCTGCTGGTTGAAAACAACCTCGCTGCTGCCAGGCCGGCCTCTCTGTGGTTTGTTTACATTGAGAACTATTCCAGACAGCACACGCACACTCACACGCACGGTGCATGTGCATCCAGGGACACATGCACACCGAGAAATATGCAAAAGCACAACAGCTGATAAAGATTTCAAATCAGATCTCCCTTTCCGAAACTAGCCTGGCTTTCTGTCTCTTTCTCTCTCTCTCTTTCCCTCTCTCTCACTCATAGAGGCACACCTGCAGTGCACCCACCCTCCTCACAGCTGGCTTGGCAGGGAGTTAGGAGAGCAGGAAGAGTGGGCCAACTCAGTGAAAGCTCTATGGAGCAGGAGTTTGTGTCTGTGTGTGTGTGTAGTGTGTGTGTGTGTAGTGTGTGTGTGTGTAGTGTGTGTGCCAGGGGCTCTGAAAGGGGGGAGCAGGATGTGAGTGATTGCCCTGAGAGTACAGGAGGGGGGGTGATGGAACACTCGGGGATGGATGAATCCACCCCTCCCCCTACCTCACCCCCATGTCTGAACCCCCCAGGTTATCCCCCTCTGTCTAGGTTCCACCCTGTATCGCGAGCCCCTGCTCTTCACTCCAGAGCTCCTTCGGAAACTCCCACAGAAACATCCAGGAAGACTGTGGCTCCCCACCGCCCTCGTCTGGGGCCCAGGAGAGAGGAGGGTCTCCCCCGGTCCCTGATTCCAACTGCAGACTGCTACCTGTGGAGACCTGTGGAGACTACCTGTGCTACCTGTGGAGACCTGTGGAGACTACCTGTGCTACCTGTGGAGACCTGTGGAGACTACCTGTGCTACCTGTGGAGACCTGTGGAGACTACCTGTGCTACCTGTGGAGACCTGTGGAGACTACCTGTGCTACCTGTGGAGACCTGTGGAGACTACCTGTGCTACCTGTGGAGACCTGTGGAGACTACCTGTGCTACCTGTGGAGACCTGTGGAGACTACCTGTGCTACCTGTGGAGACCTGTGGAGACTACCTGTGCTACCTGTGGAGACCTGTGGAGACTACCTGTGCTACCTGTGGAGACCTGTGGAGACTACCTGTGCTACCTGTGGAGACCTGTGGAGACTACCTGTGCTACCTGTGGAGACCTGTGGAGACTACCTGTGCTACCTGTGGAGACCGCAGAGGGCTCGCTGGAGGAGAGTTTCAGACAAGACTAGAAATCTAGGCAGCGACTGAGACACTCTCCACTCCAAACACAACAAAGTCTGCACAGTCTATCTCACATACCAGCATGCCGGGTAATGGATTATGGGTAATCTGTCAGCCAAAGCTTGTGCACTGTTTTAGAGGAAACCGGATGATTATTATAATCTTTTGTTGTTTTTTTAACCATGTATTTACTTACAGAGTGATGTGAGGAAACAGAGGCCCATTTCCTGTCAAGGTGAAAGCAACATGCTTCCCCAGCCTAACATGAATCCAATCAAGTGTACATAATAAACAACAAAGTCAAAAGACAGAGTTATCTTTTAGCGGAACCGCACAAACATCATGCATGGATTGCAGGCAGTCCTGCAGTAATCACTTTATGGACGTGCTGAACCATCAGAGGCACAATCAGCTTCTAGACACGCAGTCGTCCGCCACACTGCATTGTGTATTTATGCTCCGATTTCGCTTTTGGCAGCGTTGATGTTGGTAAGAGTAACCGTATGCCTATGGGGGCACAGGCTTTATGGTGGGGAAACCTTCAACAAAGCTCCCATTCTTCATCCTGCTTCAGTGTGATGACTCTGCTGGCGGTTGGAGCTTCTGGCTCTGCTGTTGTCCACGTACGACACACTCTTATAGTAACCGGTGTTGTAGACACACACTGTAACCGCTCATCCCCACCCACTCCTGAAATACTCTGGGCAGGACATTTATAAACACGGAGAGACACCGACACATCCACACGTTCACAAACACACATTAACTTCCAAGAGAGATCACTTTCTTCAAGAGGTGCTAGTTTATAACTTATGTTGGAATCGGTCAAAGAAACATTCTCTCTGAATGTCTCTACTTTGCGAATCTATAATTGGCGTTGAGATGTACTGGAGCCTATTACCATCCTGTGTCATATTTTCAGAGAGATGACAGGAAATTGTATTGAAATCTCATCATATCTTAAAAGTAATTCCAAAATGTAGGGACAAAGTACTCGACTAACCATTCCCGCAGCCATGAAAGTCAATTAGCTACATCTATCAATCCTCATCGGTTGAAAAGGACTCAGTGAGTTATTGATAAAAGGGATTAAATTGATCATGAGGCTACTGTTTGTATCAACCCTGGACATACAGTAAATACATGCATTAAACTATGTACGGAGAGGACGTGCTCTCCCTGTCGGCTGGATCTGGAACTTTTCCAAATCATCACGGTTGGACTGACTCCAGGTGAAAAAAAGCTGGCAGGATCATTAAAGAGCGACCTCTCCGAGATCCGGCTGTTCATTTGAGCTCAGACTGAGTTGGTGTGGAACACTGTATGACAGATTATTGCCAGATAGACTGCTGAGTTTACAGTCGGTGTTGTTTTAGATGACTTTCCACGACATTTTGGTCTTTTCTTAACCCGAACGAAGGACAGGACTACGTAACATTATTTCTAGATTTTTGTGGAGAGTGTGTGTCTTAATGTTTACGGTTTTATTTTGGGAATAATACTACGACCCTGCAAGTGCAATTTCATAAACCACGGATACCAAATCTGAGGTTTGTGAACAGTTAACAGCCAAATGTGTTTCTATATATTGGAATTCCTTGATTGTTAAACTTGTATTATGATTATTTCTCTTTCAGTGAGATCTGCTTTGAACGGTTGACCCATTGTTGTTCGTTTTCGGATGTCAAGATTTTTTGCGCATTTGGCTTTGAAGTCCTTCAAGAATATTGTTTGACTCTGCCTCGAGTGACTTAGCCTCCTTTTTGTTTGGAGTTTTCCCAGAAATGGTGGGGCACCTACATTTACAAGCTATGGATGATAGTCTGAAAGGAAAGAATCGGGAAGGACTGCTTGACAGTCCGGATTCGGGATTACCACCAAGTCCAAGTCCGCCCTTCTATTCACTGTCTCCTGGTCTGCTCGAATCCCGCTCGGGGAGTTGTACGACTCCTGTTGAAAATCATGGATACTACAAAAAGGAGAGCAAGGAAGGCAAACTGGTAAGCAACAGTTGGAAGATGTGCGTGCATGCAAACACTATTACCATATCAATGTTAGACAATCGGATAGTAATTGACATCAAAGAAAATGTTGTAAAACGACGCAGTTTAACGACCAACAAACATGGGAATGTATTAAGTAGTCTTGTAGTTATTACACATAAAGCTCTGAATAATCTATTACGGAAATAGATGATGATGGAGACAGTGTCTTGTTCGACATCTTAATAGCTATACATCAACTACATCGTCCCAAAGGGCTGATTTCCAATCTTCAAGTAAAAATGTCGTTGGTTGAAGCCGACTCAGTTCAAATAAAAGCTTTCTGTGCATTGTAATGATTAACCCCGGAGTGCAGAAACACTGGGACAGTGGGCAACAGACCACTCAATGTTAATGTTTCATGATTTTCTAACACTGACCTGTGACCTCAGCAAGAGACAGTCCCTTTCACAAATCTCAGTTTTCGATGTAGTCTTGAGGGAATGTTTTCTGTGCTTAGAAGTAGGTTTAAAGGACAAGAAAGAAAGAAAAAAGGTTTTACCACAACCTGGCGGCAGCAGAGATGACCACCAATAGTCAAGACAGTAGTTCCTGGCAGTTAACATGTTGATCTTTTGTGGGTATTGTTGATATTGGAAAGGGAAGAAGGCAGACATACTATCGTATTAGCTGTGTGTGACTGGAGTCGGTGCAGTTAGTACCTATCCCGTGTCTGCCAAATTCCTGATGTCTATCACGTCCTCGCTCTGAGATCTATGATTGGACTGTACCTCTTCTCACCCACATCTACACACGTCGCCTTGGAAACCATATGACACCTGCTAGTCAAGGTGAAACCCGCCAGACAGCCCTGCTGATGGTGTGTCACAAGACTGGAAGATTCTTCGAGGAGAACAGCATAGGGTATAGAAAACGTCTTGATTTTAGGGTCCTTGTTTTCTGTTTTAGTGACTCAATATATGACTACGTACGGCCATTTAAGCCACGAGTAAGACGCACGGTGAATGGTTGACTCCCCTGTTAGGGTTACCAGGACGGGCCCGGGCACGTTTGACAGCGGCTTGTGTACCTGGAGACAAAAGCCGTCCGCCTCTCCAGCACAGCGCAGATGGGAGTTGCGTGCGGTTAGAGTCGAGGGTTGAAAGGGAGAGATATGGGGTCTAATCCTCTGGCTGCTGGAGCTGCTGGAGCCCTCTCGCTCTGTGGTTTCCTCTCCCAGGAGAAGCTTTGATATGGGGGCACTCTGTGCTGCTCTCTAATACCTTTCATGGAGCTGTGTATGGAAAGAATCAAGGCCCCTCCATTAGAAAAAGGGCTTACAAAGCACTTTTGGGGGGGGGGTTTGACTGTTGGCGCTGTGTTTTGTGTGTGCTTGTCTGACAGTTAGGAGACATGCAAGCACTTGCAAATAAATCCCTGTTTTTTCCCCCCTATTCCAGTCGGTTCTGGGATAGTTTTTGTACGCCACCTAAGAACAATCCCAAAGTTCTATTTTAAGGACACGTGGTATTGGGTTAGCAGCTACAGGCTGTTGCATAAGAGTGTGGTGACCTCTGCATTCAAATCTGAACACAGATGCAATCAAAACACCCCCATGTCCAACATGGTTTGTGGAAAGTACAGTGTTAAAGCAGTGAAGCGCATGCGCGCACACAACCACACGTTTACAAAACTAGTGAAAGAGAACGTGGACATGAACTTCATCTTGAGTCCTGCTTTTTGCATGACCTCTTTACTGTGCCATCTCCCGACAGTACCCGAGTACTGTAGGAAGGGAAGCTGCGGACCTGCGGAAGGTTCTGGAAGAACTAAGTTCAGCCCAGCCAGCTCACAAGGCTATTACTGTCCCCAGATTAGCTTCACAGCAGAACAGAGGGAGCTCTGTTATTGATCATGACACCGATGCCTCAGCAGAGATGCTCTTCAATGAAACGTCTCCTGACAATCCTTTTAAATCGGATAGTTTCTGTCTGCGTGTGGACCGGCTGTTGTCCGAGTCCTGTGCTTGGCTGCTGGTAAGACTGCGTGGAACAGTGCGTCCAGGAGCGTCGATTCCATGTGAGTGGAGAGGCCCTCCTACCTAGGGTACCGTCCACAACAGTGTTTACACTTCCTGGGGCTGCCAACACATTCCCATTGGATAAACAGCCAGGATGCAGACCCTGCCAGAGCACCCCCAAGACAATCACACTCTTTTAATGTCACGCTGCAGCATGCCAGAATGCAGTGGAAAACAACTGACTTTGCAGAAGTCCGTTTACAGGGATTAACGTCAATAAAGGTAGCATGCTGTCTCTAGCTGTGAGCCGTCTGACGGGGGGGGGGTGCAGCTTCTAGGGTTGGACGGTAAGATGAGAGCAGGGGCTGGGTGGCACTCTGTGATCCGCTGTGCCCTTGTCCTGTTGCGTCCTGTCCCCAAGCCAGAGCCAGCATGTGTTCCCTCCACGGCCGACCCCCAGGCATGTGACAGGTGGGCTCCCCAGGGGGAAACGCGAGCTGGAGTACGGGTGACAGCAGATGATGGAGCTGGATCAGGGGGATCTACGTATTGAGAGGTTAAGCAGCCCGAACCGCTTTCACTTAGCCCACTTATACCCCCCTACAAACACACAGTAGCTGGTGATATCTTTTATTCTAGGAGCGGGGAGGGCCGTCGGTTTGGCTCCTCCATGCTTCTGTACAGTGAGCAGTCACTGGGGTCGAAGCCTACTGTAATCCCCCTTTAATCCGACACAATTCATGTGTTTTGAGCCCGTCGAAACTCGGAGGAACCCGGAACCTTTCTTGATAAATGTTTACTGACCAGAACTTCTGCAGGCTGTTCCAAGTCAGAGAGTGGGACAGAGAGGAACCCCTCCCTCCCCCCCAC
Organism: Osmerus eperlanus; assembly: GCF_963692335.1. Lineage (NCBI taxonomy): Eukaryota > Metazoa > Chordata > Actinopteri > Osmeriformes > Osmeridae > Osmerus > Osmerus eperlanus. Next base: position 3,350,263 of record NC_085045.1, on the reverse strand, counting down.
CTCCTCCACTCTCCCTCTTTCTCTCCCTCTCTCTTTCTCTCCGTGGGGGTGATTTACGGTGAGGGACCCGAGGGGTTCTGATGGCTTCAGCAGGTGGAGCAGTGACAGTGCCCAGGTTCAAGAGGCTGCGGCGGAGGGCTGCTCTCTCTCTCGTTCACACACACACACACACACACACTTTTACTGGGGCATACCACTGAAAGGGGAGAGATTTACAGCTCCACACTTCGTATCTTCTCGCTCCTACTGTATAATTATCCAAATGAAAAAGGAAGTGGTGTTTCTGTGTGGTGTAACTGGTTGTATTAGGTGTTACTGACAGACAAGCCGTGGGTGAGCACTGATGGAGATTGCACTTGTGGGGGAACAATTTCCTGTTTTTTGGAGCGTCGAGCGCCTTTGTGTCTGCCGGCTCCATCTGCTGTTGTCTGTTGGGTTCACTCTGCTGTTGATGTGGTCTCCTCCTGCAGACTGCGGGTCTGACCTCAGACTCAGTCCCTGGAAAACAACACATTTCTAAGGTCTGGTCAGTGTTCTCATGTCAAAGTGCCTGTCTGTGGTTCGAGACCTAGGAACCCTGGTATGGTGTTCTCCGTCGATGGGGTGCCGCCCCTCTGACTGACCTAGAGCCTCTTGTGTTCCTCCCTCAGCTGCCGTACCTCCTCCTGAACGCCACGGGGACGGACCCCAGGGCGCGCATGTACCCCGTCTTTTTTGGCGAGAGCATCGAGGTCAACCCCAAACCTGAGCAGAAAATCAAGTAAGTGTCTCGCCAAGGCCTTGTACATCTCACTACACACTGCCATCTAGTGATGAACTACTATGCATGACACAGTAAACGTTTACTAGCTAGCATGTGCTGCTTAGTCTGTCGTTGTAGACTGAGACCTCCGTCCTTCTCCCTCCCCAGGTGCAACTCTCAGGTGAAGTACGACTCGGACAAACACTACCGGGACCAGGTGTACTGCGCTCCCGTTCCCACGGTGACCTCCTACAGCGAGACGGTGGTGGCGGTGCACAACTGCACCTGGCGTAGCTTCAAGTCGCAGGTGTACCTGGAGCCACGTCAGAGGCCCCTGCACTACCAGAGCACCACCATCATCTACCCCAAACACGCCAAGAACACGTATCGCACCACCCTCAGCTACAACGCCACGGGGTCCCGCCGCTGGTTTGTGTCCACGGTGCAGCTGGAGTCCAGCGAAGACGCCAGTCCTTGTATCATCTACACGGAGGACCTGTAGAGGCCAGGCCCACCCGGGACAGAGACTGAGGGGGGGAGGCTGGGGGGGTGGCTGGGGGATGGACCCAGACCGGGATGGACAACTTTCATACTAGGACTATGAGACACTTGGGAATCTCTCCTGAAAAGGAAGTAAACAGGGAGATGGCCGGCGTCTCTCAGCTGGAGATCGTAGGACTGTGTTGGGACGAAACGGGCAGATGAGATGGAAACGAGATAGACCGGAGCAAGGATTGACCTGTTTACTGGGTGTATAGACATTTCTACTGACTGTCATTAAGTATGGAACTGGTCTTCGTCGGGTTGATGGAACTGTGCTTCATGGTTCATTAGTCTTATCTATCCCTAGCTGCCATGAGTCCAGGCCCTCTACCCCTGCAGAACCTAGCATACGTTCCTGATGGTTATTCAGAACCTACTGTAGGAGGAGATTGGAACCCAAGGCCCCAAGATGAAACATTTTGGACTTCTTTTGACTGTCTGTCTGTCTGTCCAGCCGTGAGCAGATCACTAAAAATGAATGCCCCACATCACTTGTAGAAACTAACTTGCATAGAGCAAACCAGTATCAGGGCCTGATTGCACTTGTCTAAATTGAGTCCGGTTTTGGGGGATGCGGGGGGTAGATTTATGAAACATTTAATAAGTTGGACCAAAGCTGTACCACAGGAGATGTCACTGAGACATCTCTAGGATCCTCCAGCAGACACATGGTTACTGAGGTGTTCATCAAGAATCCTATTCTTCGCCATTGGTTTCCACAACGCAACAGAATCTAAGGAGGAACGCTGAATACAACAAGTTTGTATTTGTTTTTTCTAACAGGCTTTATTTCCACTCTGCTACTTTGACAACAAAAAAAAATTCCAGAGTCATAGAACCGCCAAGCCATACCAAGGAAACAGTACTGTACTGTTTCTAACAGCTTTACTCTCTGTGGTACAGGCCTGGGAGTCTGATATACAAGATCATTGACAGCTCAACTCCTTTCCCTCTTCAGATACATTTCTATGATATTAGATGGTGAAATGGGTTTAAATTGATTTGCGGCGATGTCAGGTATTCACGATGGAGATTTTTGGAAACGCCTGATCTCGCTCATGTCTTTGTCTGTCTTATATTTGGATGATTATTTTTGAACCTGGTAAATATTGAACCTTGTATTATGAATTCAGATCTTACCTCAGTTTTTTTTTTATCACGTATCTACTTTTATTTCATGGAGATGTGTATTCCCAACATTCAATTGGTATTTTGAGCTACTTTTCGATGAAAGATGCTGAGCTTAACACGTTAAAAAGGAAATCGTTTTAGCTGCGATGAGAACAGAGAGAGAAGGGGAAAGTGATGAGGGACTGTGAGTGAGAGTGGCTCTTAACAGTTCTTGTTATGAGAGAACATGTATCGATGGAACAGTATTGTCACTGTTATAAGAACACAGTCAGCTAATAATACTGAACAGGTTTGGACAGAGAGAGACTGTTTACTGGAAAGATTGTTGCAGGGTCAAGTTATGTGCAGAAGGAATAGTAATGTTGCGATGAAATGAGCAGAGGCTACAATTGATTGGGTCATTTCATGTAGATACTTAAAAACAATTTTCTTGTTTCCTAACACTTGATTTTTGATGTTACTGTAATATACTTTCCTGTTGTATATGTGGCATTGAGGCACTTCATAATTCTCTTTATATTTTTGTATATTTCCCATGCCAATCATCTTTCTTGGTTTTTAGACGAGAGAAAATAATTTAAAAAGGCAATTGCGTATCCTAACTGAATAAAAAAAGAATCAAACCCAAACAGTTGAATCTTCTTTGTTTGTGGTCCCTTTTCATCTGTTGAGCAGAGCTACATAGGGGATTAAAGCAATAATCCTAATGACACATACAACACATAACATACTTCCAGGACAGACAACTTTTCTCAGCCAACACAAAATATTATTTCCACAGCACAGGAAAATACCCCCCCCCCCCCCCCAGACAGAGAGCCTGAGGGGAAAGGACCACATTTAATGTGGCAGAATGTTCCAGCATTTGAAGACTGCCCACTTGTATAAAATATAGCACAAAGTAAAAGGGATTATTGCAAATACATGATGGTTGAATATTTGTCATCTACTGTAACTAGTATCCCATGACTTTGGTGCAGCCTATTAATATGTGTGCTCCTAAAATAACAGCAGCCAGGCTCTCAGTGTTGGCAGAGGGCATATTAAAGCACTGGGCCTCGACGCTTTCTGCTTTTCTCAGTAGCACAAATCCATCACCACCTTTTTTTTTTTTAAATCTAGAAACAGATTCGCAGAACCAATTACCCAAGAACAGTGTGGATATCCTACCAGTCCCAATGGCTCATAGATGAGAGACGCTGTCTCATAGACATGAGGTTGAAGGTTTGATTCCCAGCAACTGTCAGTTTTTAAAATCTAGAAACAGATTCGCAGAGGCAATTACCCAATTACCCAATGACTCACAGGTGAGGGATGTAGCCTTACAAACAGGAGGTTGATGGTTTGAATCTAAATTTTAAAGAACAGACTGGCAAATGTATGTCAAGAACGCCCGGAGAAACTACTTCTTTGCGAAGGGCTTCTGTGGTGTGGCGGTTAAAGGGTGTGAATATCAAAGAGTCACTGGGTACTCGGAGTTCACACATCGCCGGTTCGAATCCTCACCCACGGTTGGGTTGAATCGTCACCCACGGTTGTCTGGAGCCGCCCCGGCTACACGAGGCAGGGGGGGGGGCAATCTCCCCCCCGGTGGTTCCCAACAATAATCCAAGAGGTTATCCAGTCCACGAAGCCAACAACAGGGACTTTTTTTAAGAGTTAAACATGTTAGTCTTCCACCGTCTGTGTGAAAACAATAATTATGTATTTATTATTATTGTGTTCAACAATAATAATCGTGTTCAACAATAATAATCGCAATACCGTGAAACCATGATATTTTTTCTCAAGATTATACAGTCAAAATCAGATACCGGCCCATGCCTACCTGTACCTAACACACACATCTCTGGGACATCTGTAGGCCTATTCTCTGTCTACATTAGTCTGATCAACTGAGTGTGTCTATGTTTGTCTTAGAACTCATTACCACACAAAGCTGGAAACCTTATTCACTGAATGACCACACAGACAGTGAATGTATGTATTTATTAAGTCCATCTATCACCTCATTGCACATTCATTGAACAAAATCACCAGTCAATTGCACTATTTACCTGTAATATTGCACTAATAACTCACATGGCGAATAAAGCTCATTCTGATTTATGTATATGATATTTACACTATTGTGATATCACTCACCTGTCCTGAGGACCTGGTCAGCTTTAGAGTTCCCTATGCCTTTCACGGGCTCTGTGATCTGAAGATCCAGCACCTTCAGAAGATCCTCTGGGGAACACATGCATACGAGATTATTTTTAACTAATATCAAACATCCAAATATTGATGCCCCTCTAATCTATCAGTCCCACCACCATACAGCTAATAGTCCAGTCATTTTAAGACAAAATGGGGGGTCAACCTAGGACAAATTGCAACAGAAGCAAACTCAACTGATTTTGTATCCTCAATATGTCCTAAGGAAAAAAAAGCCCCAAAGAATCCCATTAGGGGAAAGTTTCAAAAAATACCCAAATATAGCCTATTCATACGCCTATTCATTCTTTTTCTCACGTGAATAGGGTAACATTTTTAACCTTTAGATATCACCATGAAAACAAAACATGTATTACAAGTTTTTTTAAATGGTTTGTTAACATGGCCAAACGGTGCATAATAATGTATGCACTAATTTGCATAAATATCACAACATATCTAAACATTGGATATAGCCAGATGAACATGTCTTGTAGAATCTTGTTGACATCTTACAGTAAAAGACTATACAGGCAAACAAATTTCACCATAAGGGGCAGTGATTCAGTCATTCATTCAAGGTCCACTCAACTGTCACTAAGCTGTCAATCAGGTCAGAAAGATTTCCTTTTGTTTCTCCTAAATGGATTATTCAACCTACATTAATAAAACATACCTGGTGATCAACTACAATTTATTGGGAACATCTGGATGTGTGTTGAGCTTTGGTACGACTATTATTGGTGAAACGACCCAGCCCCAAACCCCATCTCTGCAATAATAATTAATAAAGGCTGGTTTAAAGTACTTCTTCCTACCCATTAATGCTCATGGGTAGCCTAAATGTGTTCCATTCAGACCTTAACATTAAGTCTTTTACTGTTGTATGTCAACAAGACATTTTCACCTGGCTATACCCAACGTTTAGATCTGTTGTGGTATTTATGCAAATTAGCACATACATAATTAGATTATGCACCGTTGAGTTTGCTTCTGTTGCAATTTGTCCTACCTTTTTTCATAAAATGACTGAACTATAAGCAAAGACAAGGGTTACATTAACAAAGGTGACGAAGTATTTAGCTAGCTGGCAGGTAGTTTCAGAGAACTAGGATAGCAGAGTAGTGTGCACTTTATACTTACCTGGAGGGAGCAGTCTGTAGATCCATGCCGGCGTGAATTTAACTAGAATTTAGGACTGCCTACTACTGGAATTAGTACATTGTGGGATTAGTACTTTTAGCAATATGACATGAGTTTTGCGGTTCTAGCAATCCACGAATCCTAGGAATCTAGCCGGAAGCTAGCCTAGCTAGAGCTAGCTAATAAAAACGTCTAAGAAACGGCTACAAAACAAACAGGGCAACATCGTCTGGATGTAGCCAGCTATGTTTCCTTCCATAACACCACCCTGTATTTGTGTCAGATTATGCAGCTAGTTATGTGCTAGTTGTGCAAGTAGCAAAATAAGATTCGCCTGGTTCAGTCTCCGCTGCGGCTGAGACTTAACCAGGCTTGTGTTGTTGTACAGGCCTTGTGGCTGTCTAGGTCATAGTTCACAAAATGTTAAGAAAACGATATATTACAAATATAGCTCTATATTAAATTATCTACAGGCTCAATCATTTGGGAAAGCACTTACATATCTAAAACAAGCAGTTAGTTTTGAGCACGTGTTTCCACAAACTCTGTTAGTGGTAGATGTTGTTTCTTTCCTGAACGATTGTTGTTTAATACAAGAACTGGAATCTAGCGCCCCCCTGTGGACACCAGCAGTCATTGCCATGTTTTCTTATCCCGTCTTCCATTTCATTGTTCACTTCATCCATTTTCACTTTTAAGGTGTAGCTATTCCTTATATTAACAACACAGACAGCATTGTCAATGGCAATAAGCTTTTTATTTAAACATTAAGGCAGTGTTTTTTTGTTGTGTTTTTCGTTTTTACACTGCTATCCACAAAGCTTGCTGGTGGGCATGTAGAATTTTAACAGTGTGAATAGTTTTTCTGTAAATACCAACCTTGAAGCAAGCCACATAAATATTTACATCTCTTGAGTTCTATATACAATCCTTGCTATTATACAGTGGGTTATAATAAAAAAGAAAAGAAAAAAATCATTATGCACAATATGGTTAAACAATGTACTGTCTATGACATCCCACCGCCCACACATGGAGAACTCAGGAAACCTATCAGCCATGAGTCCGTTTTGTTTTCAATTACAAATGAAACTCGAACGACGAGCTAGGAGAGGAACACGGGGGGTTGAAATCAATGAGCAATGTGAAAACACAAAACAGCATGTTAGGATTAAAACGCAGTTCAGTACACTTTTAAAAACCACTCCCGTGTCGCTCTCTGCTGTGTGACAAGGTGAAACATCTGGATGTGGTTTCAGTCTCGCCGTCACTTCACTGTTTTTGAAAAACGACGTAGATTCAGTTTGTAAGAGGAGGAAGGGAGTGATGAGAAGGGGAGGAGAGGGAAGCAGGTTGGAGAGAGGAGGGAGGGAGGGAAGGAGAGAGGAGGGAGAGGCGCGAGGGCGAGAGAGGAAGCGAGCGAGGATCCAGCCCGATAACCATGACACCTGCTCATTACTAACAAGTCTCCAGGGTCCCCAGCCAGCACACAGGACTGTCCACTGCAGTGTCCACCTCCGGCACCATCAGACAGGAACCTGCTGACCGGACGCACTGCATATGAACCACAGAGACGGCCTTTCAAACAAGTTTCAACCACGACGTCATCTGAATAAGTAGATGTGACCTGTTCTCCCCTCTCAGAAGCACATGGAAGGCGGCGTACTGTACCCTGTCATTATTGTGACTCTGCTCAGACTAGTGGAGAACACAGTACTACAGAAAACCACAACCAAAAGTAGTAGTATTTGTGGATTACACAAAGCAGATACAACCTGCAACAAGCAGATATCTTGAAAAATATTGCCAATGTGTTGAATCAAGTTTGGAACTGGAGTAGGTGAAAGAGTAAAGGGCTAAGGCTGTGACAGATTGGAAACATGAACCGTGGAAAAAAAAGGAAGAAAAAAACAAAAGACAAACAGGAAGTGCTTAAATTGTAGAAATCAAAAGAAGGACGTTTCATTTGCTATTGGTTTCAAAACTTCCCTGCATGGACACGTATAAACCCTGGCATGAAAAACAAAAATGTATTAGAAAAAGCAGAAAAAAACGAGAAAAAAAAACATTTGTGCGTCACTTGGTAACTTCAGTACTGTATATGTAAAATAAATGGCACTTAACACTAGAAATATCTCATAACTGTACAAAATAGGGTGTGGGTTTGGGAAGGAGCCAGGCCAGGTGAGAGGCCCGGACCCTCCCCTCCTGCAGAGAGATCCCAGGTCAGGCTGTCAGACGGGCTTCTTGCGGCCACGGGCCGAGGCTCACAGAGAGATGGCTTTTTTTATTTGTCGCCTCTTAGAACTCTCAATCCGACGGGGGATGTTGGGAGGCTGGCCTCGGAGGCTGGCCCCCGGAGCAGCTAGAAGGTTGGGTCTCCACCCGGCTCCGAGCGGCCAGCTCGCCTTTAGCTACTGCTGTGATTGTGGCTCGAGTGTGGGAGCGATGGAGGATGAGGGTGGTGAGACCTAAGACCTAAACTCAACGACTAGGGTGTTCCAAAGAGGCCCCTCCTCCACAGTCGGACCCTCCTTCTCCTAGAGTCCGTTACGATCTGCTCCAAACACAGATTCTTTAAAATGCCATTGTGAACAGATTGACAACTAAGTGCTTAACATCCAAAAAAACAGTCTCAACAAACACGTAGACATGGTTAATATAAAAACAGTGAGAGAGTCGCTAGTCTCGAGTGACATCTCATCCGACCAATCTCGGGTGTCTCGCGGATGCCCAGAGACCGTGCGCCTTCAAACTGTCCTCCAATAACATTTCTCATGTATGATGACATCAACGATGGACAGCATGTTTACCCTGTAAACCAATGATATGACCCCTCCCCCTTACGTACCCCTCCGCCCCGCCCCACCCCCCCACCCCCCCAGATAGATCATTGCAGATAAGAGACGACAGCTGACAGCATCTAAAAAGTTCACCATCAAAAAGTACTAAAGGTCTCTTTTCACTTTCAAACACAGGACTGGACTGACTTGATTTAAAGAAGAGGGGGTGGGGAGGGGAGGGAGAAAGAGACCAAAACAACAACGAGAAAACAAAGTGTCCTCCTGTTCATCGCCTGATGGCTCGTAGTGGTAGAGGCCCCGGGGGGCCGTCCCATACAGCAGAGGGGGCCAGGCCTGGGGAGGAGAGCCTCCTCCCAGCATGCAGACTCAGCCCAGGGGCCCCCAGGGGGCCTCTGTAACACCCAGTCCTTCAGCATCGCCGCACCTCCTCCCAGCATGCAGACTCAGCCCTGGGGGCCCCAGGGGGCCCCATGGGGCCCCTGTAACACCCAGTCCTTCAGCATCGCCGCACAGCGGGGCCGTACCGAGCCCCTTCCACGAACCGCGGAAGAAACTAGAGCTAGAAGTGTGTGGGGGTGATGGGTCCGTGTTAATAAGGCCAGCAAACAGGAAGGAGAAGAAAAAAACTAAAAGTGATTTGTCCTTTAGAGTAGTCCTGGAGTGAGTGAGTGCATACACACACGCACACTCTCCCCCTCTCTCCCTCTCTCCCTCTCTCTCTCTCTCTCTCTCTCTCTCTCTCTCTCTCTCTCTCTCTCTCTCTCTCTCTCTCTCTCTCTCTCTCACACACACTGAGCAGCAGTGTTTCAGCACCTCAGTACTTGGATCCTCAGGTGTGCAGATGTGTGGAGGGAAAGAGGGCGGGGGGGTGGGGCAGAGATCTTGTCACACACCATGCATGATGAAGGTAGAACCGGCGAGAGGAATGACGTGTGCAAGTATGTACGTGTGTGTGCGTGTGTGTGTGTGCGTGTGTGTGTGTGTGTGTGTGTGTAGCAGCGTGGAGGCTGTTGGCTGGCGGGGCTGCTGTTCCGTCTCTCTCACTCGCTGTCAGACAGGGTCTCGTACTGAGAGCACAGCAGGGGCTTAGGCTCCTCCTCCCAGGTGCGGCCCTGCCCCGGCCCCGCCCCCTGGGCCCCCATCTGGCCGGAGGAGGGGGAGGAGGCGGACACCATGCCCCCAGGGAAGCGCATGGTCAGGGGGTTGCAGGGGAACGGGGTGGAGCCTGGAGGACACACAGCAACAGAGTCATGAGTCACACTTTCAAATAATAGTGTGTGTGTGTGTGTGTGTGAGAATGAGTAAGAGTGTGTGTGTGTGTGTGTGAGAGAGTAAGAGTGTGTGTGTGTTAGGTACCGGTGGATGAGGGCCGGTCCTCCCACACGCGGTTGGTGAGGGGCGTGCGGCGGTTGCAGTCCCCCTCAGAGTGGACAGAGGACACGGAGGAGGGTCTCTCCCCCCCGGACAGGCCGGGGCCGGGGGACTTGGCCTTCCGCCCGTTAGAGCGCCCGCTGCCCTTGGACTTCCCCCCACCTGCCCACACACACACAGTTACAGTACCCTCTCGCCAACAACAAAACACCGGCAAACGCCGATTCTCATCACAGACACACTACGTCAAGAAGGAACTACTTGTCCCACCTGGTTGAGGATACGCATCGTCGGGGGGGCGTCCGTCTGCGGCGGGCATGGGGGCGGCCGCGCCGGCCGGCGTGGCGTTGGGGGCGGGACGCTCCTCGGCCTGCTCGTCGTAGTTGCCCATCAGGGCCTTCCTGATGATGGCCTCCAGGCCGATGGTGTTACTGGACGCCTCGGGGGGAGGGTGGCTGCGGATACTCACTGGTCCTGGGGGAGGGAGGGGTGGAGGGAGGGAGGGAGGGGGGGGAGGGAGGGGTGGAGGAAGGGAGGGAGGGAGGGGTGGAGGGAGGGAGGGAGGGGGGGGAGAGAGAGGACAGGAAAAGAGAGAGGAGATGACAGATAGAGAGGGGAGGGAGGAGAAGGGGAGGGGGGAAGGAGGAGGGAGGATGACAGAGATCAAAGGGGAGAGAAAGGGAGGGAGTGGAGGAGATAAGACAGGAGAGAGCAGGACAGCAGAGAGAGAGAGAGAGAGAGAGAGTCAGCACAAGACTCACTGGTTGATTTAGTGCCGACGCAGGCTTCAGTCTATCAAGTAAGTGGACATGATGTAGGTTAGGAGTCTCTGGAGAACAGCCAGGAGGGAGGAGAAAGAAGCAGAGAGGGAGACTGCGTACCTGCAGTGGTGGAGGCAGGCATGTTGAAGATCTCTGTTCCTGGCTGGCCGGCGTCTGAAAGCGAGAAAAGGGATTGCCTCACACGAGCTCTCTCTGCGTAAATGACCCAAGATATGTTTTATAGATGAGAGAGAGAGACAGAGAGACAGAGGGAGAGAGAGAGACAGAGGGAGAGAGAGAGAGAGCTAGTGAGAGAGAGAGAGAGATAGAGAGAGAGGGAGTGAGAGAGAGAAAGAGATAGAGAAGGACAGATGGAGAGAGAGAGAGATAGAGAGACAGAGAGAGAGATAGAGGGAGAGAGAGATAGAGAGAGAGAGGTGTGCTGTCTGCTGCTGAGGTCAGACTTACTGAAGTCGCTGTCTCCTCCTATCTTCTTGATCATCTCCTGCTTCTTGGACTTGACGATGGCCGAGGTGCTCTCCGTGAGCTTGCTGAAGAAGGCCGGGGGCTGGGAGGTGTTGGGGGGCGAGCGAGAGCCCATGCTGCAGAGAGAGAGAGGGACGAACAAGATGGGTTAGAGAGGAGAGAGGGTGACATCACCATCATCGAGACAGAGAACACGAGAATCAACTTCCAAGATGTTAACGCCCTCTCTTAGTGCTGTGCTCTCCAGTGGGGCTGTGTGGGGGCTGTGTGGGGACTGTGTGGGGGGCTGTGTGGGGGCTGTGTGGGGGCTGTGTGGGGGCTGTGTGGGGGGCTGTGTGGGGGCTGTGTGGGGGCTGTGTGGGGGCTGTGTGGGGGGCGGTGCTCACCCCTGCTCCCCCTGCTCAGCGGGGTAGGAGGACCCCTGTGTCTCTGGCTCAGACATGGCTCCGGCAGGGGACACAGGCTCGATGCCGTCAGCCGACATGCCGACGGGGGACATCTTGGGCTGGGTGGGGGACCTGGGGACACAAACACACCCCGCGTCAGGCGCTGCGGTCCCACTCCCGAGCACTACCCCCCCCCCCCTCCCCACCAACGCTCCTACCTGTCCCTGGCTCGCTCGCCTCCGCCGCCGTCCGGGGGGTAGCGGGGCCCCTGGCCGGGCTCCTTGGAGGAGGACGGGGGCTGGGGGGCGCTGGGGGGCCGGGTCAGGTCCAGGACTGGGGAGCTGTGGTAGGCCTGCTGCATGGGAGCCTGCTGCTGCAGGTTCTGTCTGTAGTCCTTGGTGATCACCTCCTGTGAGCCACGCAGCAGCACAGACATTCAGCTTCCTTTCAGTCGATACAAGCTGGGCTGGCTGGGTTGAACTGCATGCTGTGCTGTCAGTGATGACTGTGTGTGTGTGTGTGTGTGTGTGTGTGTGTGTGTGTGTGTGGGACTCACGCTGATGTGCTGGGCCAGGGTGACCACCCTCTGGCTGCCTTTGACACAGGGGGACTGGGGCTGCTGCTGGCCCGGGGACAGTCTCTCCTCAGAGGGGGGGCGGTACAGAGCATGCTCCATGGGCACCATCTTCTGTTGAGCTGGGAGGAGACATCCGGACACACACACAGACACACACACACACACACACACACACACACACACACACACAGACAGACACAGACACACATGGATATTGAGAGCAGCATCCGGACAGGGGGACAGGACAGAAAAGAAAAGCTGCATTAAGTCGACGGGGACGCAGTCAAGAGTGACACAACAACCATTCAAGCACTTCCTGTTGGTCACGTAAAGATGCAGATGGAGGCTTGTTGAGTATGAGGTGAGCACACAGGGGCTCCTGAGAGATCACAGGCAGGTTCACTGCACTGTCAAGTCTGCTCTCCACTGCGACTGAGAACAAAAAAAAGCCCCTTCAGATTCGCAAAGACTTTCGGAAAGCTCTCTTCCTAAAGGCCAGGACTGGGATAGACTGGATCGGAAACCTTCACAACAAACGCCAGTGTTTGTTGTGAAACGACACGCCGTGTATTGACAGATGCTTAATCTAAGTCGGCATGCACTGTTGCTTGAGACACAGTGCTGTCTGCTGAATCACTCTGACAGCATCGAGGGTTTAAAAGCTGTTAATAGTGTTCAGGATGCTTAGAAAAAAACGTGAACACGGAGGCAGGGCTCTTAGAATGGACTGAGTCAGACTGCGACCAGGGGACATGGTGTCCTGGTAGTGCTCTCTCTCTGGGGACATGGTGTCCTGGTAGTGCTCTCTCTCTGGGGACATGGTGTCCTGGTAGTGCTCTCTCTCTGGGGACATGGTGTCCTGGTAGTGCTCTCTCTCTGGGGACATGGTGTCCTGGTAGTGCTCTCTCTCTGGGGACATGGTGTCCTGGTAGTGCTCTCTCTCTGGGGACATGGTGTCCTGGTAGTGCTCTCTCTCTGGGGACATGGTGTCCTGGTAGTGCTCTCTCTCTGGGGACATGGTGTCCTGGTAGTGCTCTCTCTCTGGGGACATGGTGTCCTGGTAGTGCTCTCTCTCTGGGGACATGGTGTCCTGGTAGTGCTCTCTCTCTGGGGACATGGTGTCCTGGTAGTGCTCTCTCTCTGGGGACATGGTGTCCTGGTAGTGCTCTCTCTCTGGGGACATGGTGTCCTGGTAGTGCTCTCTCTCTGGGGACATGGTGTCCTGGTAGTGCTCTCTCTCTGGGGACATGGTGTCCTGGTAGTGCTCTCTCTCTGGGGACATGGTGTCCTGGTAGTGCTCTCTCTCTGGGGACATGGTGTCCTGGTAGTGCTCTCTCTCTGGGGACATGGTGTCCTGGTAGTGCTCTCTCTCTGGGGACATGGTGTCCTGGTAGTGCTCTCTCTCTGGGGACATGGTGTCCTGGTAGTGCTCTCTCTCTGGGGACATGGTGTCCTGGTAGTGCTCTCTCTCTGGGGACATGGTGTCCTGGTAGTGCTCTCTCTCTGGGGACATGGTGTCCTGGTAGTGCTCTCTCTCTGGGGACATGGTGTCCTGGTAGTGCTCTCTCTCTGGGGACATGGTGTCCTGGTAGTGCTCTCTCTCTTGGGGCTTTAGGGGTCATTTCAGGAAACCTTCTGAAGCTATTCCCGTGTGTACGTGCGTGTGTGCACTCACTTCTCAGTCACACTCTTAAGGTGGGCAGAAGAGTCTCCTCTAGGGGGCAGTGTTTGTTTCCCTGCTAGCCCGGCCTGTCAGCGCTCCTCCTGACTACACTCTGGTCCCCGCTCCCTTCCAAGATACAGATTTGAGAGCTTTGCGTTTGTTTGCCGAGGGTTAGCCTCACGCGTGGTCATTCAGGTGAAAAGGATGGTTTTGCTTTTCAAAACAAATCTTTTGGAGAGTTGAGAATGCGAGAGGCATTTGGGCTTTTGCTCCAGTCACATCGCGAGGACTGATGTGGCAACGCTGCTTCATAAGCTGAACACAGGAAAACATGGATCACATTCCTCATGGTGGAAAATATTCTTAGAAGGTTTGTTGAGAGAGAGAGACAGAGAGAGGGGACAGAGAGAGAGAGAGAGGGGACAGAGAGAGAGAGAGAGAGAGTAGGGGTGCGTTGAGTGTTTTTGGCGCAGGAAGAAGCAGCATAAATGACAGTGAGGCGTAATAACGACATGCAGAAATTTGCGGCCCAGAAGCTGCAGCACGCCCCTCCCCCTGGATTGTCACCGGCCCTGCCCCCCGTCCCCTGCCCCCCCAACCCCCGTCCCCCTCCTGTGGATCACCCACGCTGTCTGAGGCCCTGGGGAGGCTGAGAGGTGGTTGGTGGGGCTAAAGGATTGGTCCTGATCCTGCATCCTGATTGGTGGGGCTAAAGGATTGATCCTGATCCTGCATCCTGATTGGCTGGCTTTAGGGTTCAAGGTGTAGCCTTCTTTGGTTTCATTTAGAAAGTAAATGACTAACTAATAAGAAGTCTTCTTAGTCATAGTATCTTTAGCTACCTGGCTTGTAAAGCTCTGTCCACTTTGACGTGATTTTTTATGAGATATTTATCTCCATGTTTCGATGTATATTTTCTGATTAGCTGACTAACACACGTTTGAGGCTAAATTGTAATTTACGGCTCAAAATCCCAGTGTTCAGTATGAAGTCCAGGTGCTACCATCAGGTGAGTGTGTGAGGGGGGGAAGGGTGCCACATGGTAAAGTCAGTCTCATCCTTCACGAAAAGGAAATGAAAATAAGCAGCAGTGATGTCAAACCTACACGCCCCTCCTGCTCAGCTGTGCGGCTAGTCGGGGTTTTCAAAAAAGGCGGAAATGTGTGTCACCTGGTTTACTGCAGTATCTATGTACATAGCTTCAACTGCCTTTAACCTTTCTGTTTCTAGAAGACCAGTTACAGATTAAGAGGCTGGTTGTCCAGAGATACCCTTAGGTAGTGTTCAAATTTGAAAGAAACAAATTTAAGAAGAATTTATATTGGTCTTTGAAAACCCGAAAAAAATGCAGAAAATTAAATTTAAAAATTAAAAAAGCGCTGAGAGAAAAAAATATAAAAATGTAAATGAATCGGATTGATTTGATAATGCCAACCACCACAGCGTGCAATAGGCCACAGACAGAGGGAGGAGGGAGGGTCGGGGTGGTGAGGAGACCCTGGGATCCAGAGCGTCTTACCATCACTGGCGCTGACGGCCCCCTGCGGGCCCTTCTCTGGCATCCCCGTTTCACAAGAAATTTGACGCATGATAATCGCGTTTATGAAGTTGGCCGCGGTCATGGTGGTCTTACCGAGTGCTCGGAGCTCTTGTTCCTGAATGGACATCGCTTTGTTTTGAGTCTTTTCCCTACTAGGTGTGCCACTGTCTCCCCGGCCAGGAGGGTTATCCGACTGGGGGGCCAGCAGGTGTGGGGGCCGGCCTGAGAGGTGAGAGGCGGCCGGGGCCTGGGAGTAGGGCCCCGGGTACATCCCTCCAGGGCTGGACAGCTTGGACTCGGCCTTGCTGGAGGACATTCCGTGCGGGTCCTGGGCGTGCTTGGGGAGGCCCCCCCTGCTCTTGCCCCCGTCACGCCCCAGGTCCTTGGCCCCGCTGGGATCCAGGCCGGAGGGGTAGCCCTCGGGCACCCCGGTCCTCTGGAGGTGGCTGTAGCCTGGGTAGCGGTTTGCGCCAGGAGGCATGGACCTGGACGAGGGGGAGAACCACAAGGCCAACAGTCAACGATGCGATTGAATAGGTGTTATTAAAAGACAGCGCTGTGATGTTTCTGTTCTCCAGAGAGAGAGAGAGAGAGAGAGAGAGAGAGAGAGAGAGAGAGAGAGAGAGAGAGAGAGAGAGAGAGAGAGAGAGAGACAGAGAGAGTCAGAGAGAGTCAGAGAGAGACAGAGAAAGAGAGAGACAGAGAAAGAGAGACAGAGAGAGAGAGAGACACAGAGAGAGAGAGACAGAGAGACACAGAGAGAGAGAGACAAAGAGAGAGAGACAGAGAGAGAAACAGAGAGAGACAGAGAGAGAGACAGACAGAGAGACAGAGAGAGAAACAGAGAGAGACAGAGAGAGAGACAGACAGAGAGGCCGAGAGAGAGACAGAGAGAGACAGAGAGAGAAACAGAGAGACAAAGAGAGAGAGAGAGACAGAGAGAGAAACAGAGAGAGACAGAGAGAGAAACAGAGAGAGAAACAGAGAGAGACAGACAGAGAGAGGCCGAGAGAGAGACAGAGAGAGAGGGTGGTACCAGAGGGTGGAACAGGGCTCACCGTAGCACAGAGTGCTCGCTGACAGGCAGACTCTTGCCCCCAGTGTGCAGCACGCTGGGCCTCTGCTGGATGCTGTCCTGGGTGCGAGGCGAGGCGGGGGAGTGCTGGTGGCCGTAGGGGTGGGAAGGGGGGCGTGCACTGCTCTGCTGGATGCTGTCCTGGGTGCGAGGCGAGGCGGGGGAGTGCTGGTGGCCGTAGGGGTGAGAAGGGGGGCGTGCACTGCTGCTGCCCCCGGAGCTGTGCTCTGTACCTGGGGAGGGAAACACACACACACACACACACACACACACACACACACAGGTCAGACACGGACTGATCGCACAGCACCATAACCACACGCATCACATTGATTAAAATAAAATGGCCGAAAATCGATCAACTGTGTGATAATGTGTGTTGCTGCTGTAGTTGTTACTTTGTTTACCTGGTCTCCAGATGGGGGCATGCTCCACGTTGCCGTGGGAACCGCCTTTCTCCCGGTCCCTGTCTCTGTCCCGATCTCTCTCCCTCTCTCGCTCCCTCTCGCGGTCTCTCTCCCGGTCCCTCTCTCGCTCCCTCTCGCGGTCCCGGTCTCTCTCCCGGTCGCGGTCTCGCTCGCGGTCTCTCTCCCTCTCCCGCTCAGCAGAAGAGGGCGTGGCCTGCATTTTGCTCATGTGCGAGGGCCCGACTACACAGGACACACACACAAACATACACCCAGATATGAGTCACACACCACCACAGCACCCAGACAGGCCAGCTTGGAGCCCCAGCAGGGGTGAGGGAGGGGAGGGGAGGCATACCTGGGGAGATGGGGGAGGTGGTG
Source organism: Osmerus eperlanus (assembly GCF_963692335.1). NCBI lineage: Eukaryota > Metazoa > Chordata > Actinopteri > Osmeriformes > Osmeridae > Osmerus > Osmerus eperlanus. The sequence continues at coordinate 3,333,054 of NC_085045.1, read as the reverse complement.
TAGGGCCTGCTGGGGAAAGCCCCGGTGGTCCCGGGGATGTAGGTGATGCGGTCCATGGTCGAGCCAGCGGCCCCTGCGGAGGGAGGGACCAGGACAGGTAAGTGCACCTGAGACAGATCGATGATCCCTGGGGAGGAGAAGGGAGAGGTTGGGTAAAGGCGACACATCTCACTGGTGCTCTGGAAGTCGGGGAGAGGGAAGTGTGTGTGTGTGTGTGTGTGCGTGTGTGTGTGGGTGTGTGTGTCCCAGCTCAGGCCGAGCACGTTTCCCCAGAGTGTGTCTCACCGCGCGGGGCTGCAGAGTACTGCAGCGGCATGGGCTGGTCTCGGGGGGACAGGCCCCTCAGCAGGTCGGTGCGCTGGGCCGCCATGGCCGCCGCCGCCGGCCACTGGTGCATCTGCTGGGAGGTGATGTAATCGTTGAGCAGCGTCTGCCGGTTCTCCAGGGCGGCCGTGTCGGGGAAGCCCCTGATCAGGTAGGGGTAGGGGTGGGGGTAGGCCGGGTTGGGGGTCAGGTGACGGGGCAGGTAGTAGGCAGCTGGAGGAGAGAGGAGAGAGGGGGGTGAGAATTGATCCTCTCGCCTTTGGGCCTGTGATGAGTGTGGTTGCCGGGGGTGACGGTGCGGGGGGCGGGGGTACCTGGGTCGATGGGGATGCCACGGGGCAGGGAGGAGGGGTCGAAGGCCAAGGGGATGGGCCCGCGGTACACCTCCGCAGCGCCCAGACCCTGCAGCAGGCGCTCGTACGACGCCAGCGACGCCTGTTGCTCGGCGACTGAAGGTAGGGGCGACTTGGTGGCGCTCATCTCTCGCGGCGTGGGCGTGGCCTTGCGCTCCTGAGGCTGGTTCTTATTGGATCCTGGGGGGAAGACGACTTCAGTTACGGAGCGCGTTTCATCCCTCAACACAACAACCTTGTTTGTCTGTAACAGGTCGGGCAGCGTGTGTGGGTCAGAGTGTGTGTGTGGGTCAGAGTGTGTGTGTGAGACAGAGTGTGTGTGTGTGTGTGGGGTACGACCTACCCTCATGCTGGCGCTGGCCTCCCTCCCTGGACAGGGGGGATCCTCGGTGAGAGGGCCCCGGGTAGGGGGCCCTGAGGGGGCCCTTGTGATCCTCGTAGCCCCCCGGGCTGTGGTGGGCCTTGCCCCCCTGCTCCGGCCCCATGGTGAGGGGCGAGGAGCGGGCCATGGAGCTGGCCGTGCTGACCACGGCGCTGGGGCGGCCCTTGGGGCCCTCGTCGTAGCGGCCCCGCTCGGGGCGCATGTCCAGGTGCGGGGGGGGGCCGTGGTAGGAGCGCGGGGAGCTGGCGATGATGGAGCGCACGTCGTGGCGCTTCCCTGAACCCACCGCCTCCTGCTTCATGGGAGGGCCCTGTGAGAAGGGCGTACAACCACCCTGAATAACTACATTACCCACAATGCCTCCTGCGAGTGCCCTGAGAGAAGGGTGTACAATCACCCCAAATAACTACATTACCCATACTGCCTCCTGCTTCATGGGAATGCCCTGAGAGAAGGGCATACAATCACCCCAAAATAACTACATTACCCATACTGCCTTGCTGTAACTAAGCATAATATCATGGATTGTCTTGAGACAAGTGGAGGAGAGTGAGAGAGCCAGCTCACCTGGGTCAGGATGCCCTCTTTGCCAGGCTTGGCCATCATCAGGCCGTCAGAGCCCAGCTGCCGGAGCTCCTCCCGGGGGATGAGGTGGATGGAGCGCCCACCCTCCTTCACCGTGGGCACCATGGCGTCCCGGCCCTTCATGGCCTCCTGCATGGAGCCCGGCCGGGGCGGGGGGGACGGCTCCCTCTTCATCTGCTTGGGCTCCCTCCGGAGGTAGCCGTCCTGGGGGTCCAGGTGACGAGGTATACCTGGAGGGGGGAGAGACAGGTAGCAGAATAAGCAGGTGTACTGTCTCTTGTCCATTCACCTTCCAGAACCCTGGAAGCTTGTCTCAGAGCATGGAGGGCTTCTCTACCTTGGGAGATGGACCCGCGGATGTGGTGTGCGTCCTTGAAGGGGTGTGGACTGTCTCTCTCGTGGGGCATAGCTCTGCTTATCAGCCCTGGCATGGGAGGGGGGGGGGGGGGGGGGAGACAAAAAGAGACAAGATAAGCCAGCGCAACACCAGGTGGAGCCTGTGGAGGTCTGAGGTGTGTGTGTTCTCCTGGGCAACACCAGGTGGAGGTCTGAGGTGTGTGGGTTCTCCTGGGCAACACCAGGTGGAGGTCTGAGGTGTGTGTGTTCTCCTCACCCTCGCAGGTGGCGGCAGACAGGGAGTCCCTCATGGGCAAGCCCCTGGAGATGCCCCCCTCCATGACGTCGTAGGGCCGCTTCAGCCCAACCAGCTCCCCCGGCTGCCCCGGGCCGCGGCCCTCGTCCTTGGGGTTCTGGGAGGCAGAGCCTGAGGAGGATATACGAGACAAGGGAGGAGGATGAGGTTGGATGCACCTCCGGACTAGCAGGAGAGCGTCCGGGTCCCAGATACTCACGGTCGTAGGTGAGGATGTGCCCGCTGAGGCCCTCGTACACCACGTGTCCCTTGGACATGGCCTCGTCCCGCTCCCGCTCGGCGCGGCTGGGGCTGTCCTCGGCGATGAGGCGCGTGATGGTGCCCTTGTACAGGACGTCTGCGGGGGTGCCCTGTGGAGCGGGAGGGGAGATGCTGAGTCATCCGGGCAGGACCCATTTGCTCGATGGAGGATTCGATCAGCGACGCTCTTAAAACCTGTGAGAGCTCGACGATAACGGCTGCAGAAGAAGTGAACTCCCACAGCTACTTTCACCCACACAAACAACCAGGCCTGATGACACACTCCACTACAAGCGGAAGTCTCTCAAACAGCAATTCCCCAGCCCCTCTTGCTCCTAACAGCAGGTGACAGGGAGGACTCAGAGTCCCATGCCTGGCTCACGCAGGCCATGACTCACACATCCGCCGGCGCTGCCTGCCAGAGCCGTGTTTACGTAAGCCCGCTGGGCGGCTGCAGTGTGTGCGTGTGTGTGTGTGTGTGTGTGCTCACAGAGATCAGAACCCAGACCTGTGGCCTTGGTGTCTGGTGAGATGGAAGGGGGAGGGGGGGGGGGGAGGGGAGGGGGGTGACAGACATGTGGTGCCCTGGATCACATTTCCTGTGTGTTGATTACAGCTCTCGGCAGAGATAGGGGGATGGCTGGTGAAGGTCAGGGGCCAGGCCTGAGGAGGAGGGGTGCAGTGGGGTGAGGAGGAGGGAGGGAGGGGGATGGGGGGATCAGGTGGCCCTGACCGAGGAAGCCCTCTTATCTCCCAAATCTACTCTCGTCATCAGGAGGAGATGAGACCCATGCACCTGATGCAACACAGGCTTATCTACATGTGTGTGTGTGTGTGTACACACAAGCGCGCGCGCCGACGCACACGGCATACGATCCGCTCGGCAGTCAGCTCGACAAACAAACCATGTGACCTCGGCACCAGCTCTGATTATATATGACCTCTCTCACTTTTCCCTCAGCTATCTATCTGGGCGTATAACAGCCCCTCCCCCCCCCCCCCCCGCCCACCTTCCCAGTTTCCAGGCCAGTTGGCTGAGGTATTACAGAAGGCGTACGTATCGGTGACGGGGCTTAGCCAGTGCAGAGAGTAAACAGATAAATAAAGGAGAGAATGGACATGGCACGGTGTGTACCTGTTGCCAGGGCGACGTGGAGTACTCAGAGCTGTGGTTATATCACACCAGCTCCCACAGCAGGAAGAGGAGCAGGAGGAGGAACAGAGGGAGGAACAGAGGGAGGAGCAGAGGGAGAAACAGAGGGAGGAACAGAGAGAGGAACAGGAGCAGGAGGAACAGGAGCAGGAGGAACAGGAGCAGGAGGAACAGAGGGAGGAGCAGAGGGAGGAGCAGAGGGAGGAGCAGAGGGAGGAACAGAGGGAGGAACAGAGGGAGAAACAGAGGGAGAAACAGAGGGGAGAAACAGAGGGAGAAACAGAGGGAGAAACAGAGGGAGAAACAGAGGGAGAAACAGAGGGAGAAACAGAGAGAGGAACAGGGGAGGAACAGGAGCAGGAGGAGCAGGAGCAGGAGGAACAGGGGAGGAACAGTCCTCCCTGTCCCTCCCCTGCCTGGCGCAAGAACGCTTCCACACGTTCCTGTTGCCCTCCGTTTCAGTCGAGATGTACAATCAACGACCCAGTGAGACTTTTAGGTGGAAGCTGATAGAGTCACAAGGCTCTGGAAGCGGGGCCGCAGCCCCTGAGTCAGCCAGGCCAGGTCAACAGCCCACGCTAGGCTAGGCTAGGTCAACAACTCAGCATTAACTAGGTCAACAGCCCAGGTAAACAGCCGAGGTTAGGCTACACTAGGACAACAACCTAGATCAGGCTAGGTCTACACTCCAGGCTAGGCTAGTTCTACAGCCCAGGCAAATAGCCCAAGTTAGGCTATGCTAGGACAACAACCTTGGTCAGGCTAGGTCTACAGCCCAGGCTAAGCCAGGCTAAGCCAGGCTAGGCTAAGTCTACAGCCCACGCTATGCTAGGCTAGGTCTACAGCCCACGCTATGCTAGGGTAGGTCTACAACCCACGCTATGCTAGGCTAGGTCTACAGCCCACGCTAGGTCTACAGACCACGCTAGGCTAGGTCTACAGCCCACGCTAGGCTAGGCTAGTTCCACAGCACAGTGTGCTTGATACCGTGGACAGGGCTTGCTGCTGGTCTTACCTGAGTGATGGAGCCACCACGGTAGGAGATGGGGGACTCCTGGTGTATCCTGGTCCCTGGGATGCCCTTAGTGATGCTGCCTCCTGAACAGCTGCATGGACCCTGCACACCACACACACACACACACAGCGCCTTTAGAATAGGGCACAGAGGCTTGTTTATAAAAGGACAAGTAACAGAGAGGGTGGGGGGCAGGAGTAGAGGAGGGGTCAGGGGAGCGGAGACAAAGCCAGGCCCTGTGGGCCGGTCACCCACCGCGGCCCTGCGGCTCCGTCGTGGGCGGCCCCCTGGGCGGACAGGTTCTCAGCCTGGGAGGACGAGCAGCGCGGGGACAGCTGCTCCTGCTTCACCACGGGGGTAGGGACCTGCGGCGCGGGGGACAGAGGGAGAGAGGGAGAGAGAGAGGGTGAGAGAGAGGGTGAGAGGGAGAGAGAGGGAGAGGGAGGGAGAGAGAGGGAGAGAGAGAGAGAGAGGGAGGGAGAGAGAGAGAGGAGAGAGAGAGAGAGAGAGAGAGGGAGAGAGAGAGAGAGAGAGAGAGAGAGGAGAGAGAGAGAGAGGAGAGAGAGGGAGAGAGAGGGAGAGAGAGGAGAGAGAGAGAGAGAAGAGAGAGAGAGAGAGAGGAGAGAGAGAGAGGGAGAGAGAGGGAGAGAGAGAGAGAAACACAGAGCATGTCAGCGTTGGTGTCCGGGACACCAGGGCTCTTGGAATTGAAGGTAGAGTTTATAAGAGGGCAACTCACCAGCAAACCAAGGCTGGGAGTGCTTCACCCACTCCAGACACTTGGACTCACCCACTTTCCTCTGATCCATCCAGGACAAACCCATTGGCGCGGGAGGCATCTTCCCCTGGTCCATCCCATGCGCCGGGCTATGCAGCTGCACTGGGGTGCCCTGCGATACCAAAATCCGGCGTTAGCACGGAGACAGGGAAACGATCCTGCTCGTTTGGTCGTGTGTGTGTGTGTGTTAGGGGCGTGGAGGAGGCGTGGAGGAGGCGGGAGGAGCAGCACCTGTGTGATGGAGCCCCTGGTTTGGTGGAGGAGATGAGAGGGGAGGCTCTGGCATGTGGAGGGGCCGCACCGCTGCCAGCCGCGCTCCATCCTGCTGCAGGCCGGGGTGTCCTGCCTGCTGGAGGGCTGAGAGAGAGAGAGAGAGAGAGAGAGAGAGAGAGAGAGAGAGAGAGAGAGAGAGAGAGAGAGAGAGAGAGAGAGAGAGAGAGAGAGAGAGAGAGAGAGAGAGACAGAGAGAGAGAGGAGGTGATAATCATATCTAACTCAGGGAATAGAGGAATTGAAGAGTGATCAGTGAGAGAGTGAGGGGAGGGAAGAGCGAGTGTGAGAGGAGAAAGAGAGGGCGAAGAGAGAGAGAGGGGAGAGAGAGAGTGAAGGCAGAGAGCAAGAGAGATAGAGAGACAGACAGAGACAGCGAGAGAGACATAGAGAGAGACATAGAGAGAGAGAGAGAGAGAGAGAGAGAGAGAGAGAGAGAGGTGCTTACTGGAGTTGTAGTGGAGCAGATGCTGCTGCTGTTCGTGGCTGAGCTTGGCGATGTCCCGGGGCGACATGGGGAAGGGAGAGAGGACGGGCCGGCCCAGGGAGCCCCTCAGGTCCTCCGGGCCCAGCGCCTGCTTCTTGGCATCCCCGTGAGGAGAGAAGGCCCTGGACTTGTCTGTAACAACACAGCACGCACACACACACACACTCTCTCAGGGCCCAGGGCACAACAGTCAGCAGCTCCAGACCCGTGGAAGCAGACAGCCAGCTTGCGGCCAGTGTAAGCTCGTCCTCATCATCACCACCACCATCATCATCATCACCACCATCATCCTCATCACCATCGTCATGATCATAGCCAGGCAGCATTGGCAGTCAGCCATCCAGAGCCAGTCCTCACTGGTGTTTAGTGTGACACACACTGACAAACCCACTGCTGGTGTTTAGTGTGACACACACAGTCTGCAGAGGAAGTGAATTGAGCCGGTGTGTGGAGGAGAGGGGGTTATGATTAAGAGGGTGGAGCTGGCGGGGAGGGGGGGGGGGGGGTAAGGGGGGGGGGGGGGTGAACCTACGTAATCCGTGTAGTAGGGTCTGCAGCCACCGCTCGTTGCCCTCCAGTTCTGCAGGGACACAGACACACTGCAGCTGATCACATCCACACACACACACAGCCCCCCCAGCCCCCCGCACGCCTAGCAACAACACACTGCTACGCTCTCACTCAATAACACACGCACGCAAGCACATCAACATCCTGGTCCACTGTGCTATATATATACACCTCTGGCCCGGGTCAATAACAACAACAGATTATCCGGTTAGTGATTGCCGGGATACACGTGATGCGAAAAGTGCCCATGTCCAAACCCTTCACCCAATTAACTCTCCCCAGCCCACAGTGAACAGTAGGGTGTTTATCATGGAGGCGCCCGGTCGCTGGACTGGAGGAAACAGCACCGCGGCTGGGACGTGTCCGGGGCTGAACCCAACATGCAGATCACGCCAGCGGGCGTCCAGCGCCCAGATCAGAGAGCAGTGCGTTCATGCAGTCTTTATCTCTGGATCCGGGGGGTGCTAACCCAATGACACAGCAGGCTACAGTGGGAGCCCTGTCACACTGATCAGTACATACACCAGGGACTGTGTGAAGGAGAACAGTTAACGTGGGAGGTGGGGGGGGCTAGGGTGAGTGTGGTGGGGGGGGGGGGGGGGGTGGTATGAGAGGAGGGTAGGAAGAGGGGTAAGGAGAGAGAGAGAGACATAGAGAGAGACAGAAAGAGAGGGAGAGAGAGAGACATAGAGAGAGACAGAGAGAGACATAGAGAGAGACAGAGAGAGACAGAGAGAGAGACAGGGGACCGTGTCCTCACCGTCCTTGTCGCTGGTGGAGGGGCTGCGTGGGCGGACGCGGGGCTGCCCCGTGGTGCGTCTCTCGGTCCCCCTGCGCTGGGTAGGGCTGCTGCTGCTGCTGCTTGACGGGCTGGCCCGCGTGCTGCTCCTTGCTCTGGACGACTCCCCGTGGGCCATGGTGATCTGGTGCTGGTAGAGGGCCAGGGCGTGGGGGGGCAGCATGGCTTCCCTCCCACGCCCCGCGGGGCGCCCTGCCCCGACATGTCAGGCATCTGCACACACACACACACA